>NC_053425.1:34047905-34101642 GCF_007990345.1 Gossypium hirsutum | reverse complement strand
TAATTTTCCCTGAATATAGACTCGTATATCTTCCATCCATAAAATTTTCAGAATTTTTGGCTTGGCAAATCAATACCAGATTTTTCTTAAAGTTTCCCCTGTTTCACTGTTTGACTATTCTGACCACTCTTCACTACGAATCAAATTTCTCATTTTACAGAATTAAAAATGTGTTGTATTTGATCTCATTTGAAACTAGACTCATTAAGGAGTCTAAGCATATAAATTTTATCTTATAATCATTTTTGTACAATTTATAATGATTTTCTAAAAACAGAACAGGGAATCTAGTAGTCATTTTGACTCAGCCCCACAATACTTCAAATATCTCAAGATCGGTAACTCTTTTGTTTTCATAGTTTCTTTTGTAAGAAAATAGACTCTTCAAGCTTTAATGGCATAATTCACTCAGCTTCTAATTCAACTCCTACAAATTATGGCGATTTTCCAAAATCACCTTACTGCTGCTGTCCCCAAACAGATTATTACCGAATCAAATACTAACATTAGCATTTCATCTTAATAGCTAGCTTGCCAAGCCTTAATTTAACATATTTTCATTCAATTTAGTCTAATAACGCATAAATGGGTAAATTACATTTTTACCCCTAATATTTCGCACTTTCACAATTTAGTCTTTATTCCACAAAACACAAAATACACAAAATTTGGTCACACTCCTTAAGGGCCGAATCTTCCTAGTGCCCATATAAGTCCATACATCTCATTTATTTCACCTTTGAGTCCTTCAAAAATTTGTTTTTGTAATTTAGCCCTAACTACTCAAAATCACCAAAAACTTCAACACAAAACATATTAATCTTTAACATATCTTTCACTTTTCATCAACAACTATCAAAAAGCTCAAGCACTCATCAATGGCAAAACACAAAATCATCATCAATCCACAAAATCGAACCATGGGTTTTTAGAACTCAAGTCAACTACTAAAACATGCATGCATCTCAAGAACAACATCAAACATACCTTAGTCTAGCAAACCACCATAGCCGATTTTCTCAAGCTCTTCCCCTTCCTTTCTTTCCTCTATTCGGCCAAAGGTGTTCAAGAATGAACACACATTTTTTTTGTTTTCTTTCCTCAACTCACGGCAACAAGGAGGGGGTATGGATGAGACCATTTTTTTTTTCATCACCCTTCCTTTTCATTGTTTAATTCCTTTCTTTAATTTATTTTAATTATCATGCTTAATATTTTATTTTCCTTACCATACATCACTAACACAACATGTTGGTGACATGTTTCCACCCATAGCATGGCCGGCCACTACATATTAGGGAGGGGGAATTTGACATGCAAGTCCCCTTTTTCTTCCACATGCACTAATAGGTCCTCATGCATTGACCTATCTCATTTTAAAATTTTCTCATATAAGTCCTATTGACTAAATTCACATGCAATCGACTAAATCGAAGCTTGAAATTTTCACACATTCATGATTACATATTCTAGATAATAAACATCACATTCAAACCTTTGGTGACTCGGTTTAGCGGTTCCGAAACCACTTCCCGACTAGGGTCAATTTTGGGCTGTCACAGTTACCACCAGAATTGCAGCGTATCCACGACATTTTTCATGTATCCATGCTGAGGAGGTATCGATCTGACCCAACTCATATCATACCCGTTGCAGAAATCGAAGTACAGTCAGATTTAACCTTCGAAGAGGAACCTGTGCAAATACTTGATTGTGACGTCAAGGTGTTGAGAAGGAAATCAGTTCCACTAGTGAAAGTACTTTGGAGGAACCATGGCAAAGAAGAAGCTACTTGGGAGACTAAGGAGGCTATGCGTCAACAGTACCCTCAACTGTTCTAATAAGGTAAAATTTCGAGGTCAAAATTTCTTTAAGGAGGGTAGAGTTGTAACATCCTGATTTTCGGATTTATTCGCGGTTTTCAATATTTTGTAAAGATTTTAAAAATTTTTTATTTGGATGTGAAATTAATATTTTGAGTAGGTGAATGGGCTTATAAAAGGCCCATGTGTTGGCCAAAACCCGGTTGAATTTTTGAATTTTGGACTTAGGAGTTAGGGGTTCTGGCTAGGAGGCCCTTGTATAGAGTTATGGGTAAATTGCATCACAAAAAGAGCCTTAGTAAAGTGGCAAGGGTGACGCCACTAGGCTCCTAAAAAGGTGGCGTGTGGAGCATTGGGGAAGCATGGGATCGATTCCCTGTGTTGACAAATAGATGCATTTATTTTTAAGTGCTGGAGGGGTAAGTGTTGGAGTCCAGGTGGATTCTGCTAGAGGAGAGTTTGAATCAGTCTAAATGCTTGGATTAAGGAGTGATAAGGGGAGAGATTTTAAGGGATTGGGAGAGAGGCTAGGAGTTGGCTGAATTTTGGGAATTGAAGAGGGAAAAATCGGCAGAGCGTTATGAGGTTAGAATTTCGGTACCTAGGGTATTGAGTGGTGCCGTTCTTTCTGCTCTGACATCACAAGGTTTTTTCTTTTCTCTCTTCTTCCTCTCTAGCTGAAACTACCACTTCGCCTATTCTTCTTTTTCTGTTTTTCTTCTTCAAAACCATTCATCAATTTTGCTGTTCATCAACACTTGTGCCGAAACCACAAAAGCCGAAACCTCGAAAAAATACATTAGTTGTGCCGATTTCTTCCAAGCCAAATCTTTCGATATTTTTGTGCCTAATAAACGACAATCATCTTTTTTAAACCCTAAATACCTGTCACCAATTCTACATCAAGGTTATAGCCCCACATTGTCATCTCTTTCATCACCCAAAAGCCGAAAAACCATAGATTTGGGGGCTTATAGCTGAAACTTCAAAACTCTGGGAGTCGAGTTATACCGTCGTTTGAAAGATAAATCTACACCAGATTGCGTGGAGATCAAAAAGGAGTAAGGGCTAAGTGTTCATCATCTCAGATCTGGTCCTATTTTACAAAGTTAGGAAAAGCCGAAGTCCCTAAAATCTAAGGAGGCTGTCGATTTGGGCATGTGGCTCTAAGGGTTTTTAACTGACGTTTTCTGTCAATGAGTAGTGTCTTCTTAAGTGTTGGAGTGAAGGCGTGGGTTGTTGGAGCAATCGGATTCGGAGCTAGGTATCAATTTTGGCAAAAAGGTAAGGTTTGGAAGGCTTTTAGGGACATGGTTTGATCATGGATAAGTAGGTTGTGGGTTTAGTGATTATGGTTTGTAAATAAGAACTGTGCTAATCAATTGTAGGACATTGGGAGAGATCTCAGTAGCAGTCGTCGCGAATCAGGTGTTTACCGAACACCCTTTCTTAGTTCAATTCGGCAAAAGCCGAAATGCCGAAATTCTGGCATTTTATGGGCTTGTGAGTATGTGAATGCTCTCAAGACATAGAGTAATTTTTAGATCTAGCACCGCAAGGTGGTAAGTAAGTTCGTGTGACATCTTAACGTACTTCAGAAAAAGAGGGCCTCAATGAGCCAAAACTGGGCCCAATGGGCTTACGGACCAATATGGGTAAGAGATGGGAAAATTAGCCTGTTAGTTAGATGGTGGAACCAAATTGCATAAAACTGTTAAAAATTACTGAGGTAGAGTGGGTAGTTGCGTAAGTTACGAAATTACCCCTAAAGAGAAAAATTACCGATATACCCCTAGGGTTTAAAATTGACTAAACTACATGATTGTTTAATATTGTATTTTACATGATATGCTTTTATTAATATCTATTGCATGGGATTGGGATATTAATGGAGGAAGTGTTGAAAGTGGTTCATCCACGTACTGGAGGCTTTGCCTCAACCTACTGATATTTGAGCAGCGTTGCTACAACTGTGGAGTGTAGGGCTGGGTGGGTTGAGATATTCCCCACATGGAGTGTAGGGCTGGTACGGGTGCAGTGTAGCGGTTGGTGGGTTGAGTAGTCTCCCCAGATGGGCTTGTATTCATTACTACTGTTGTTACCTATGTTACTGAACTGGGCCTATGGGCCACGCTGTTATGTAAAAAGGGGCTAAGGCCTTGCTACTGTATTCTGAAAAGGGCTTCGGTCCACTGTGTACTGTTATCTGAATAGGGCTTAGGCCCAATGGGCTCGAGCTGATTTGGGCTTTGGATGGGTTTCTGTATGCATTGAGTTTCCCAAACTCACCCCTTCCTCTTCCATCCTTGCAGGTGAGCTCTAGTTGGTGGACTTGGAGCTGGGCGGGATTCAGAGTGGCCATGAAGATTGATTGCCGGATTTAATAAGTTTAGCATTTAATTTGGATTATTTATATTATGCTTAAAGTTGTAATAAGGCCGCTCTTTTTAATTAATTTTATTTTGGGGATTATTAAACTGGTTAGCACTAGGGTTCGTTTTATAAAAAAACTACTTGTTTTTAAAAGATCACGATAACGCGCAAAGATTCCGCGAAGTAAATTTTTTTCCAAGAAAATAAATATTTTAAGCAGACTTAAACTTGTTTTAATGTTCGTAGACACGGAACCTGCTTAAAGTGTGGCAATGGATGTGTGCATGTCTAGGATTGGATCCGGGAAGAGCTTGGTACTTAAGCGATCTTATAAGACTCACCTCCTCTTTTTTGGCTTCCTACCTGGTGCACAGCTTCCATTCACTTTAACTTAAAACAAGAACTGATTTTTGCTAAGCTCTAAACAAGGAATTTAGATAAACACATATTTTTTTTTGAAACATCTCCATGTGACATACTAAATTCGGCCGTAACGTCTGGGCTGGGTTTGGGGTGTTACAACTTGGTCGTGTGTCAGATACGGCTGAGACACAAGCCTGTGTCTTTGCCTATGTGGACAAAAATAGGCCATTTTCCAAGCAACATTTCTCACCTAATTTGGTACTAACCTAAACACAACAATTTGCATATAACCAAGTCATAAATAAGCATTCAAAACCAGCCAAAATAAAGCTTAAAACATGTAATATCATCACATACAACCAATATGCCCTTAGGCACCTCAAATGACAACTTATAATATGAATATTCATGCATTCAATATATCCAAATGTATAACTCACTTATATGCATATTTGTACCCAAAGTTTATTAAGCAAATTTACATCATTTCTTACCAATTTACTTACGTTCCAAAACATATCATTTGATGCCAAAATATATTTCACATTTGAACATATTCAACTTATATGCCTTGCATATCCAGACACCAATTCATGATCAATCTTTCACATTCCAAAACGCATATAGGGAATGCACATTAGGCTACCTTTTTACCACTTTTCATTCAATCACGAACCAAACCACACATCAACCATAAGAAGCAAAATATGCACATGTCCAAAATTCCATAACACAAACCAACCAAATGGCTATAATACATGGTTAGTGTGATATAGCTCAGACAAGCTTCCAACCCGAACGAGCTTCTGAATCACTAAAACCATGAAAAATAACGCAGAGTAAGAATTTAAGCTTAGTAAGTTCGTAAGACATAGAATTTAACTTACCAATTAGTTACATTTAAGGTAAGCGTACAAAGCACATCCAAACTCAATTTGGATAAAAGCATAAACACATATCCTCATCAACCATATTAGTCATGTAATTCATAGAAATATCAAGAAGCATGTGTGAGCTTAACAATAATCAAACTTCCATGTACATATAATTTCCACATCGTGTATCTACACATCATGTACAAATCATTTTCATATATCTCATGTAAATACTTGTAGTAGTTCGTATTGACCTCATGTAATCTTGTAACAGAATAGTGCCCGTTGAACCATTTAGAATATCTTTGGATACACGGGTAGTACACATGAGGTGTACTGAACTATAATCTATCAATTCATGTACATGTATGCTTATACGAGCTGTAAATGGTAAGCTCCTCCGAGCTGAATAGCGGTAAGCTCATACGAGCTAAGTATCGGTAAGCTCATAAGAGCTGAAATCAGTAACGCTAATGACATGTCATTTGTATCCTCTGAATTCTTAATGTTCAAACGAGGCTCGGTAATCGCCATACATCGTTGGAAATATGAACGGTATTCACATATGATGATAATGCAAGTAACATACTTATAATTACACAATTTAATTACACGAACTTACCTCGACAAGTATACATAGATACGAAGGCGACTAATCTGATATTTTTCCTTTCCCCTGGTCTAACTCCGTACGAGGTCTAATCAGATCTATACAAATGAATTTAACTCAATTCAATATAATTCATATTCAATTTAGTCCAACACACATTTTTGGCAAAATTACCATTTTGCCCTTATGCTTTTAATTCTTTGTAATTTAGTCCCTGTGCTTGGAAAATGAAATTCATTCAATTTTATCCTTACCCAAGCCTAGCCAAATTATAAACATATTTATAGCAGCCCATATATTTCACAAATTCACAATTTTATCGCACAATTTATCACATTTTTCAATTTAATCCCTAATTGATAATTTCATCAAAAATTCCTTTACAAAAGTTATTTATCTAACAACAACCATTTATTTTATACCATTAAAATTAAAAACCCTAACATGTTCATCAATGGAAAAACTCAAATACTTTAACATTTTCACAAATTACTCCCCGGGCTAGCTAGATTAAGCTACAACGATCCCGGAAATATAGAAATTATCAAAAACGAGATAAAACACATACATAATTGATGGAAACAAGCTTGTTGAACCCTAAAGAGAAAAAATGGCTTCTTTTTCTTGACTATTCAATTGAAGAAAGAACATAAAGATGATACTTGGCTTTATTTTACTAAATTTTATCTTTCTTTACTTAATTACTTATTTAACCTTTAAAATTATTTCAATTTACAAGTTACCAAGCCATGACATTCCACTAACACATTTATGGGTTATTTACCATATAAGGACCTCTAATTTAAATTTCTATAGCTATTTAATACCTTTAGCTATTAGAACTCAACCTTTGCACTTTACGCGATTTACTCCTTTTTATCAAATTGAACATGTAAACGATAAAGTTTCTTAATGAAATTTTTATAAGGTAATACTATCATGATGTAGACCATAAAATAATAATAAAATAAATTTTTTGACTTCATACTTGTGGTGTCAAAACCACTATTCTGATTTCACTAAAAACGGGTTGTTACGGACTCTATTAGATATTGTCATATAGTATTGTTCTGTACAAATCGAGATGTGTAAAGCTCTAAGCCTTGTGGAGGGGACATTGTAGTATTTAAGGATCAAGTTATTGGAAAGGTGAATTGGATGAATGGAAAGAGTGTAATAGGGTACGTATGAAATATCATGGAGAGGCCATGGAACCAATCGGAGGCTGTACACCTAAATGAATGAGTAAAACCATAGTTGAAAGATGTTATGGCATCAAGACAAAATGAGTAAGACCATAACTGAAAGATGCTATGGCATTGTGATGAAATGAGTAAGACCGTGGCTAAAAGACGCTATGGCATCATGGTAATTAGGACTAAGACTATTGCTGAAAAACGTTATGGCATCCTTCGATAGTCTGTCGAGACGGTAAACACAGGGTTATATGGACTAAACCATAGCTAAAAGACATTATGGCATCATAGTTAGTCCGTCAGGATATTAAACACGAGGAAGCCCATCAAGACACTAAATACAGGGAAGTCCACTAGGACACTAAAATACAGAGATTTTTCTAGGGAGTAAAGACATGGGGTTTGTAATTGGAAATCCCTCAGTTCAAGGAGAATATCAAGGGTGAAGTTGGAGTTCATAGGTGACTGGAGTGAGAAATCATAAAAAAGAATTTAGTTAGTGTGACCAAAGGATATTGGCCACTGGAATAATAGGAGAAGCCAAGGTTATGTCTCAACCCAGATAGGGTGGAAAGGAAAGAAGATCCCTGGGGGAAAGGGGTATTCATAGTATATGCATATATTAGTATGCCAGGATAGATGTAGATTCAATACAAAGTAAATAGGCATGGGCGAGTATGCAATAGTACGTAGTTGTGTACATATCATGGGAAAATGACTAGTCGAAGGGTTAAAATTCCTACGCAAATTTTAGGTTCATTAAAGGTATTGAAAATTTGTAAGGGACCAAGCCAGTCTTTCGCTGGAAGCTAGGTGGAATACATGACTTGTGTATTCATATAGTGGGGTTCCCCTGAAGGCAACACCTTAAGGATTAATTTGGTAGAGTCTGTATTAAGTTTGGTAGAGTTGTAAACACTGCTAGATTAGTTAAATTAGTAAATCTATAGGGACTTAATTCTATAATGGTAGGGATTATAGCTGTTGTAACAACTCATTTTTTAGTGGTGTCAGAAACTATGGTTTCGAGACCACAATTTTGTTGAGTGAGTCCATAAATATTATTATTTAATATTTATGAGTCACGTATTATGATAATGAATTTTGATATGATAATTTTTATTAATTGGATAATTAGTTAGTACAAGTGGTTCAACCCTACAGTCAAGTGGTTTTGAAAAATGAGGTATTAGGACTTCGTTTTCGTAAACTATAAAAGTTAATCTTTATTAAATTATATTAGTTAAATGGAGAAAATTGTAATAGCCCGATTTTGGGTCTAGTTAGAATAGTGGTTTCGGGACCGCAAATTCGACGTAGAAAAATTTATTTTTCTTATATTTTTATGGTCTACAATTTCATGGAATCATTTCGTGAAAATTTCGTTCAAAAATTTTGACGTTTAGGCACTCAATTTGGTTAGAAGGACTAAATTGCAAAAAAGTGCAAAACTTGAGTTTTATAAGCTAGAGGCGTCTAATTATTATGAAATTTTAAATTGGAGGTCCTTAAATGGTAATTAGACCATTGGTTAAGTTGGTGGACAAATATGGACATGGTTAGGTATGTTTCTAAAGTTTTTCATTAAGGGCATTTTAGTAATTTGGTAATTAAATGAATTAAAAAGCCAAAATGAAAGCCAATTTTTTTGTCCATCATCCTCCCATGGCCGAATTTTAGAAGAAGAAACCATGGCTAGTGATTTTCAAGCTTCCACGCTCGATTGTAAGTCCGTTCTAGCCCTGGTTTTAATGATTTTTATGTTTTTGAAATCCTTGTAACATGGTCTATCTATTTCTACCACTAATTTAAGACATAATCAAAGTCTAAAATTTTACCCATGATGGATATTTGTGTATTTTGATGTTTAATGGTAGAAAATGCATGTTAGTTGTTTGATAAATGACTTTTGCTAAGTGATTTTCAATGAAAATGCCTAAAAAGGACTTATTTGTAAAAAGTTATAAAATGGGTGTTAAAATGTGAATAAAAGAAAATTGTGGGCTGCTATAAGCATGTATAAGGTTCGACTAGGCATGGGTATTCAAGAAATTAAGTACATTTTATTTTATGATCCTAGGGACCAAAATGTAAAAATGTCAAACTTTAGGGGTAAAAATGTAAATTTTACCATAATGTGATTTTGGGCTGATTTGAATAGTATAATGATTAAATAAGTTAAATGTGATATTATAGATCAAGAAAAATGAGGTTCGAAATTAGAATGGGGAAAAATAAGTATTTGACGGTTAGGCCCTTTTCGCCATTTTTATGCCGAGGTAAGTTCGTATGTTTAATAAGCATTAAATTATATATGTATAAATGTATAATTGATATAATTGTGGTAAATGCTATATTATTGAAATGAAATGTGAATGCTATTGAGTAGGATACTACAGAAATTCCCAATAGAGATTCGATACAGCAAAAGTCCCGGTTGAACCTTAGGAATAGATAGGATATAAATTTCATGATATTAGGGTTACTAAGATTACGTGTAAGACCATATCTGGGATATGGAATCAATACGAGACTTCATGTAAGACCATAGCTGGGCTATTGGCATCGATACGAGATTTCATGTAAGACCATATCTGGGACATGGCATTGGTATGGTACTGTGTGTATGAGATTCCCGAGTATCCTTTAGTATTCCAAGTGGTTCAACGGGAAATTCAACAGGTATGTCAAAGAAGAGAAAAAGTGTGTAAGTGTTACGAATTGGTATAGGTATGTACATAAAGTCTATACGTATTGACTTCATGAAATTGTGAGTTCATGATTTCCATGAGAATGATTTTGTGAAAACCTTGTGATTTTTGGCCTATACTTGTGACGTATGAAATTCATGATAAATTTGGTTGAGGATCATATGATTGGTTTCAAGGCCAAATTGAGTTATGATATAGCATGTTTTATTCACACAAATTGTGATTTATCAGATATGAAAAAAAAAGAATGATTGGTATAATTGCCTATTAAAATGACTATGGAAGTAAGGAAAAATATGAGCTTTAACAATTGAAAGATGTTAAAATATATGCTTGAAAAGTGAATACTTATAATTAATGTGTATGTTTATTATGAGGTTTGAAATGATTGGTTGATTGTGGTAATCGATGATTATAGAGAGACTACGGTTGTTAGGCATAATTCAAGACATGTTAAATTATGCTTGCAAATTGATATAGCAAACAATGTGACTGAATAATTTATAACTATGAGGTTTATAGCAATTTATACTATTTTGTTTTGTGTTTATATTGTAGACTTGGTAAATGATTGGTATGAGTTTCTTATTATGTTCATACGGACTTACTAAGCTATATAGCTTACCCCCTTCCGTTCCCATGTTTTATAGTGTTGTCAAGCTAGATCGGGTTGGAGATCGCCGGAGGTCCTATCAATCTTCAGAGATCCTATCACACTATCAAGCTATCATTTTGGGTATTGATGAATTCAAGTATTTTGAGTTATGGCATGTATAGGGACTTGTTTTTTTGGTCATAGGTGTTGGCTTATAATGGTTCATGGTTCACTTTGTATATAGCCTTGGAAAATGGCTAATGTTGGTTATGAGTATATTTATATTAATGTCATTTGTGAATGTGGAATCTTGAATAATTTGATGTGGAAAGGTTGATGTTTTAAGCATGATTAATAATGGTATGAGAATGACATGCTATTGTCTTGGTTGTGATTGTTTGGTTGCTTTTACATGCTTCAATTTGTGCCATGTGATGTTGTGTAGATGTGTGCAAGTGAGGGTGGCAAAATGGCTTGGCAAATAGCCTTGTTTTTATCCACACGAGTGTGTGTCTAGACCGTGTGTGACACATGGTCAGTCCCATGGGCATGTGATCCGGCCGTGTGTCCTCTGCACCTAAATTGTTGCAAAATAGAATATCCAGTATCCAACACATGAGTAGAGACACGGGCGTGTGTCTCAGCCGTGTGAAGGACATGACCTTGGACACAGGAGTGTGCCTTGGCCGTGTGATTTCAATTTGTTCTTGGGTGACAAACAGAGAGTTACACAGGTTTGGGACATGGGCGTGTGTGACCATACGGCCTGCCCACACAGGCGTGTCCCAAGCCACAAGGGCATGTGACTCTTGTTTAGACAAAAAGTTTCTAAGTGTTGAAAATTTTCTAAAGTTCTCGATTTAGTCCCTAATCACTTCCAAAGCATATTTTGGGCCTCGTAGGCTCGTTTTTGGGAGATGTGATTGATTGTTAAAAAGTTTTAATTTGGTGCCAAATTTACAACTCGGAATGCATGTTTACTTGTGTTTACGTCAGCAATGCCTCGTATACTATTTCAGTTTTGAATACGGGTAAGGGATGTTACATTTAGTGGTATCAGAGCATGGTTCGGTTGATTCTCGAACTAACGCAGCGTATGTGAGTCTAGCTATACATGTCATATTACTACCTGTGATAGTGTGATATCTCTCGACTCTGATGAAATTGTTTTGTTAAGACAGAGATGCTTTCCAACTGAGCTATTTTCGAAAACACTAAAAGTGATACTAAGATATTTGAAAATGTGTTGGGATGAGTTAAAACTTGGAAAGGTATGAATAAGAGTTCATGATATGTATGTGATGATGTATAAAATGAAATAACCATAAGTTGAGAAATATAGGTAAAATGTCATTATTCTGGTTGAACATTGTATTTCGATGGATTACGGTGATTTTATGAAACAATTAAAATGTTATAAATGCTATGAAATAGATTTAGCCCGGACGGGAAATCCAGAGTAAGCCCTTTAGAGCATACGTTACCGAAAGCATTTAGCCTGGATTGGTAATCCTGTTATATCATATGTGGCTCGAGAGCTATGAATATGTGCCAAAAAGGGGCACTTTTGAATATGAATTGACGAATTGTTGACATGCATACATTGAGTATACTACCCGAATATCCATCGAAATTACAATAGTTTAATGGGAGTTATTCTTGAAATATGGAAAAGTGACACGAAATGAAAGTTTATATTGTGATAAGCATCCATGTTTGTTTGGCATCCATATGATGTTATGTGCCTAACTTGTTTGATTAAGTGAATGCGATAAGCAAACTCACTCAAAATTTTGGAATGTATGTATAAGTGCACTTGTTTGAATAAGATAATCGGAAAGTTCCTGTAACATAGATATATATGTTAATTTGCCTGAAGTGAATTATATAACTGTGATGATATTATGATGATGATGAATGTTAAATCACATGTGTGTATATATGAAAGTCGAGTTAGAGGCTTTACGACCTCAAACCCTTACCAATATGGTATTTTATAACGAAATTTCATGAGATTTATGTTGAATGAGCTCACAAGTGAGAGACTAAAGAGTTCAGTAGTGGAATAACTAATAATGTGGTCAGAGTTGAGAATATTTTGCCAAGTGAATACAGTTTTGGAAAAGATGCTAGGTTATTCTAAAGGTCATTTGGATTTCACAATGTCACGATTAAAGAAAAAGTTAATCTTGGCTAATCGACTCATTCAAGTATGATGTCTAAAGTATGTATTTGCTAGAATTTCTTCCAGATTAGTTTTTGTTAGTGAATGAATAATATAGGATTAGTGATGACAGAATTAGTCAGAGAAATGATATTCGAATCGTAAAGATGCCTGAGTGCAACAGTTGTAAATGAATAGATTATGATGATCTCTCCTGGGTATTTTATATATTCATTTATCCTTAGAGATATATGTGATTGTTCATTTTCTAATGAAATTCTTATCGTATGAGAATGCTAGTTGATTATAATGTTAGATGAAAGCACTGTTGGTCTAGTTGGTTGATGATCAGCATATTTTATCTCTCTCTTTGGGGTTCTATTCTATTATGTTTGAAATAAAAGTTGATGGTGAAAATTTATGTGAAGTTATTCTTCTTTTTCTATGGGATATTGTTTTGTTTTATTTATATAATTGGAAAATATATTATCTCTGTTACAATTGATTCCAGAGAGCGTAAGCATTGTTTTTCTTTTGGTTTTCTCTGAGAAATCATCAAGATCTTTGTTATTTTCTTATGAATTATGTTCTCAGACTTCTAGTATGGTATCACATCTTGGATTTCTTTATCTCAGTTTTCTTATCATCCTTATTTCGTAAATTATCAATAATGGCTCGTCTTTAAAGTGTGTTCTTTGGCTTGTGATAACTATGTCTATTATGGGTGTATTTTTGGTTCGATCATAAGAATGTGGTGATTCTGGTATCAGGATTTCTCTCATTTTCATGAAAGGAATTGATATCGGGAAAGGTATAGATAGTGGAAGTTCAAGCTAGAATTGTATGATGGTTTTCTTTTCTCAGGTAAGTTTGATTAAGATCAATGAGTTCAATCAGGATATTTTGTTTCCTTGAGCTAATGCAGTTGTAAAGATCTTTGATTAGCATGTTAAGGGAATTATAAAAGATTGTATGTTTGAGTTGTTTAACATCATGAAGAAAGGAGTATTTTAATAAGTTATTATTTGATAGTTGACAATGACTCAGTTGTTTTTATTTGAGCGAGCTGGTCAGTTGAAAGGTAATTGGATTTATATACATTTAAGTTTATCCTCGGGTAAGAAAATAAAATCTTGTACATTTATGGGTGAATAGACAGACAGTTTGAAGGAAAAGTTCATATTCTAGAAAGTATGATATAGAGGTATACCTATTAGATTTTTTCTAATTGAATGATGTTGTTATGAGTTAAAGCTATTCCGATTGATAAAGTTATCACATTTGTGAAAGTTTGAATGGTCTGTTGCATGTTAGCAAAGTTGAAAATAGTTGAAGGTGTCATTAACCAAAGCACTGGTTCTAGGTTCTGTTTGAATTGAGTAAAGAATTCGCAATTTTCCAGCGATGCACTATCGAGCAGATTGGAATGTGTTTTAATACTAGAATGTAAAGTGAAAGTTTATGCTTTCAGACAGTTAAAATCTCATTAAAAGAATTGTTCGACGAGTGACTTAGAGTCAGCCGCTAGTATGTGTTGAGAAATTGATGACATAGTCAGTTCGACGAGAAACGTCATATGCTTCTTGATTCCAAGAGTATAAAGTATCTAATGTTACAGAAAAATCTGTAAATTAAGACAATGTTGATGGCTTAAACTATTGAAAGACTGTGAATAGTTAACGATTAATCTTTTGGGAAAGCAAGTATAGTTACAAATGCTTGAAAGAAAAGCCTTTGTTCATTTTGTGAGTGTTGGTTACATGATTAATCTTATTTGATGGAAGTCTGAATCTAGCTAAATTAAAAAGCTAAAGCGATGTTTTCTTTGCAAGATTGAGAACCTCAAGTGATAGTGAGTGGTAAACTAAACAAGTACGGTGTGAGACAACTCTTGATTCTGATTTTTGTTATAATTACTTTGAGATAGAATTCGCGCAATGAATTATCCAGAGCTTATGCAAAAAATGTTGTACGTGACTCAGTAGTAGCTCGTTTGTTCATTCAAGGAATAATTTAGATTTTTGACGATATGCTCTGACACTGTGTTTCAGAGTTCAAAGATGATTGGAAAGAGATATACGAGGTGAAATTGATTTGTGATTCTGAGGAAAAAGGCGAAAGTGATTCATGAAAGTTGAAAGCAACTTCAGACTGACATAAGTAGTATATAGATTTGAAAATCTAAGATATTCGATTCTAAATCGATGAGAGAGTGCTTCTGGAAGTATTGCCCTCAAAGAGGACTCTTCGATAAGGTAGACAAAACTATGAGAATGTTACCCTAATCTCTTTTCTAGTAAGATTTTCGGGGACGAAAATCCCTAAAGGGGAGGGTTGTAACAGCTCGATTTTGGGTCTAGTAGGAACAGTGGTTTCGGGACCGCAAATCTGACGAAGAAAATTTTATTTTTCTTATATTTTTATGGTCTACAATTTCATGGAATCATTTCGTGAAAATTTTATTCAAAAATTTTAACGTTTGGGCACTCAATTTGGTCAGAATGACTAAATTATAAAAAAGTGCAAAACTTGAGTTCTATAAGCTAGAGGTGTCTAATTGTTATGAAATTTTAAATTGGAGGTCCTTAAATGGTAATTAGACCATTGGTTAAGTTGGTGGACAAAAATGGACACAGTTAGGTATGTTTCTAAAGTTTTTCATTAAGGGCATTTTAGTAATTTGGTAATTAAATGAATTAAAAAGCCAAAATAAAAGCCAATTTTTTTGTCCATCATCCTCCCATGGCCGAATTTTGCAAGAAGAAACCATGTCTAGGGATTTTCAAGCTTCCACGTTCGATTGTATGTCCGTTCTAGCCCTGGTTTTAATGATTTTTATGTTTTTGAAATCCTTGTAACATGATCTATCTATTTCTACCACTAATTTAAGACATAATCAAAGGCTAAAATTTTACCCATGATGGATATTTGTGTATTTTGATGTTTAATGGTAGAAAATGCATGTTAGTTGTTTGATAAACGACATTTGCTAAGTGATTTTCGATGAAAATGCCTAAAAAGGACTTATTTGTAAAAAATTGTAAAATGGGTGTTAAAATGTGAATAAAAGAAAAATGTGGGTTGCTATAAGCATGTATAAGGTTTGGCTAGGCATGGGTATTCAAGAAATTGAGTACATTTTATTTTACGAGCCTAAGGACCAAAATGCAAAAATGTCAAACTTTAGGGGCAAAAATGTAATTTTTTCCATAATGTGATTTTGGGCTGATTTGAATAGTATAATGATTAAATAAGTTAAATGTGATATTATAGATCAAGAAAAACAAGGTTCGAAATTAGAACGGGGGAAAAACAAGTATTTGACGGTTAGACCATTTTCGCCATTTTTATGCTGAGATAAGTACGCATGTTTAATAAGCATTAAATTATATATGTATAAATGCATAATTGATATAATTGTGGTAAATGCTATATTATTGAAATGAAATGTGAATGCTTGTTTCGGTTTTAAGGACAAAATTGAATAAAATATAAAAGTTTAGGGAATTGTGTAAAATAAAATTAAAAGATCATAAGCATGAATTAGAGTGCTATTATGAGATTAGTATTGACATTTGAATCTTTACTATTATATAGATCAAGTTGATGACTTAGACGAAAATGGAAAAACTTCTAAAGAGTCCCTATTACCCAAAGTAGTATCGTTTTGTCAAGTAAGTTCATACAGTATAATTTAAATTGCTTATGCAAATGTGTTATATTTTATTTGTTAATGTTGATTGTTGGTGAATTGGAAATTGTGTTATAATGTAAGATAAATCCTAATGAAATTAGTAAAAGTCTCGTATACAAGGTTACGAGTTCTTATCCAAGTTCTGAGTTTCTGTATGTGTTGCAGACTCGAGAATACAGGAATAGGTTCTGAGCTCTTACATATGTTGCAGACTCGAGAATACAGGAATAGGTTCTGAGCTCCTGCATATGCTACAGACTTGAGAATATATGAATATTAAACCCTAGCCAAGCTATTTATTGTGTAGGTTCAACCCTAACGGGTAACCAAGTACTATTATTTTCACTTGTATACAGAGTTCTTTTACGAAGTTTCATCGAGTAGAAATAAAATATGGAAATGTGAAAATAAGAAATTGGTGTTGACAAAAAGGATAAACCTGATATGAATGATTATGAAAAGGATATATGATGCAATTTGAATGATAAAAGTGAGCAAAGTGATAAATTAGAAAATGGATTCATGATGGCTTTTGAGTTGAAGTTGGTATTTTACCATTTGAAATTATATATGTTGTTTGAACTAAATCTTATTTGGTTGATATTGTTTTGAATGCTATGATAGGTGAATTTGTTTCATATTGATTCATGTAATTGTTTAATGGTTAAGGTAAGTTATTTGTTTACATTGTATGAGTTTTCTAAGTATTTTATATACTTACTTGTATTACTACTTTTCTGTAGATTTTGGACGTCTGGAACGTGTCGATCAGATCAACTAGAAGCATACACCTTTCGTCTCTCGATTCAGTAGAATTTTGATGTTTCAAGCTTGGTTATTTGTGGCATGTGCTTAAGAGGGTTAAATATTGAAATGTAAAGCTTGTGTTTGTGGTGTGGCGCGGTTGAGTTTAGATATATATAAATATATGAATGCATATGGTAACTTAGCATATGATGATAATGGCAAAGACATGGATGGCATTAGGTATTTTTTTATATGATAGCATGAAACAGCAATGGACTTTGGTTATGTTTGGTAATTTTTTACATTTGGTGTAATTGAGTTGTGATACGAAAAGGTTAAAGGCATTGGTAATTATGGTATGTTTTGCTTGATGAAATTGGTATAACGTTTTAGGCCATATGTTGAACTTTGTCTATTGATATTCTAGTTAAAGAAATAATGATTTCATATGAATATTTAGGTATGATTAACTTGTCAAGAATGGTAAATTTTGCTTATTGTTTAATGGTTGAACTGTTGGTGTCAATGAAGGCATATTGGTTGTTTGTTAGAATGATTAGTTAATTGATGTTTTGGTCTTGTAATGTGCATATTTTGAGGTAGGTTTGAAAGGTGTTAAATAGCATTATAGGTCATTTGGTATGAATGGTATGCAAATTACTTAAAACAGGTCATCTATGTTGCAGACGAGCTACCACAAGGTCGTGTGTCACACACGGGTGGTTGGCACGACTGTGTGTGTGTAATAACCCGAATTTTGCGGTTATCAGAAAAGTGTATTTTCGAGTCTTCATTACAAAAAAAATCCGTAAATATTTATCAAAAATATTTAAAAAGTTCAGAGTGGTTAATTAGAGTTTAATTAAGTGAATTTAGCTTAATTAAGGATAATTGGATAAAATGATTAAATTGAATAAAGTGTGAAAGTTTAATTATAGATTAAAAGAAAATAAAAAGGACCAAAATGGAATTATGCCATTTAGCATAAGTGAGGCAGCATATAAAATAAAAATCTAAAATTTTTACTTAGATTTTAATCAATATATATATCAGTAATAAATGATATTAAATTAATTTATTATAATTATATTATAAGATATTTATATTAATATAAAGACAAATGTATAGTAAATAAAATATACAAGTGTATGGATAAAAATACATACATTTGTAATACATGTATTAGATATTAAATAGATATTTATTAATTAAATAATTATATTATAAGATTTTATATGATAAATATATTAAATAATGACAAATGTATGGTTATAAATGGATACAAATGTACTAATAATATACACATGAATAAATAAACAATACTTATTATTCAAGTATAAATACATGTGTGCATATATAAAAAAGGGAAAATAAAAAGGAAAAAAGAAAAAAAGGAGAGAAATAAAGAAACAAAGCAAACGAAACAGAAAGCAGGGGAAGGAAAGAAAGAAAAAGAGAAAAGAAAGAAGAAAAGGGAAAATCAAAGGTGTGAAGCTTGGAAGTTTAATAGGTAAGTCAATTGAGCCATTTTTACTTAATTTTGATATTTTAGAAGCTTTGGACAAGATTTTGATGAGACTAAATTGATATTTTGAAAGATATTAGATTTTTAGATAATGTTCATGTTGAGTAAAATGACGAAATAAGGGTTAAATTGATAGAAATTCAAGTTAGAAATGAAATAAGGATTGAATTGTAAAGTAATTCATAAGTTTTATGTTGAAGGGCTAATTTGAGGAAATTCTGAAACTAGTTAAATAAGCTGAAAATTTAGTAGTTAAATTTGAGTTGGGATGGAACTTGAATAGAAATAGAGTATGAATTAAGTTAGTAAAATTAATGGAAATTGATTTTAGGACATAATTGTGAAAATGTTGGAATTAAAGTCTAGTGCTGAAATTATGATTTCCAAAAGTTGTAAAGTAGTTTAAAGTGATAGAATAAAGTGTTAATTGAGAAAAATCAGCTCAATTGAGAGGCTAATTGAGTAGGGACGAAATTGTTATTTATTAAAGCTTAAGGGAAAAATGGTAATAAACAACTTGCACTAAAACAATATTGGGTAGCAGCAGTAGACTAACTTTTAAAAATCACCATAAATTGTACAAATCGAATTATAAGATAAAAAAATATGAAATTAAATCTTATTGAGTCTAGTTTCTCATAGAAGAAACGGTGTAAGCAATGGATTTATAAATCATGAGATATAATAAATTTTGTGAGACAACATCAGAATGATTTCGGGTTCCCCTGTTCTGACTTTGAAAAATCATAAAAAATTTGATAAACATAATTATGGGCTTAAATTTATATTTTTATAATATTTAATGAGTCTAATTTCAATATAAATAAATGGAAACATTATTCTAATTCTGCACGAGAAGATAATTAATTTTTAGTGAAGAAGGGTCACAACTGTCAAACAGCAGAATATGGGTAACTTTAAAGAATAAACTGTACTTATTTACTGAACCAAAAATTCTGAAACTTTTATGGTAAGAATATATATGAGTTTAGTTTTAGGGAAAATTAGCGGATATTAATTTGGAGTTTTATAGCTCCAGATACAAATAATTTAGTGACTATGACACAGATGGACAGCTTGAATATTCATAAAAGTAAATAATAAAAATTATAGATGATGTTACTTACAAGTGTGTTATATACATTAAGGATGTGGAATGGAGAGGAGGAGGAGGAAAAATATATATGAATATCCAGCTAGCATGGCTAATTTGCATGTTTTAGGCTTAAGGACTAAATTGAATAAAAGTAAAACTTTAGGGGCAATTTTGTAAAAATGTCAAAATGATCAAATTGAAGGGAATGAATTGTTTTATTATCTAAATTAATAAATTGAATGAAATTGTCAATTTAATATCGGGTGAAAATTGGGAAAATGGTAAATTACCAAAATGTCCCTAAATCTTAATATTTCTATAATTTCGCTAAGTAAGTTTATGTAACTTGAATTATATTCTTAAATGCTTGGAATGTATGTTATTGATGTGAATATGATTTGAATGTTCATTGTATGAAAATTAATGAAACATTGATATATTTGATAAAATGGGAAGAAATCCCGGTTGAATGAAAGGAAAATTCGATGGATCTCTGAAAAGGAATTGACGGTAAAAAGGATCTAGCCCGAACGGGTGATCCTATCCTGATATAGCCCTCCCGAAGAATATGTGGAAAATGGATTTAGCCCGGACGGGTAATCCAAATTAGGGTCTGAATTTAGCCTGGACTGGTAATTCAGATCCAAGCTCATTAGAGTAATTGTCGTTGCAGGGGATTTAGCCTGGACTGATAATCCCACTGTAAGGATGAGGTTCGCGAGAGTGTGCTCTCTGATATGAAATGTGTAAGACCATGGTTGAAAGATACCATGGTAACCTGATATGAAATGTGTAAGACCATGGTTGAAAGATACCATGGCAACCTGATATGAAATGTGTAAGACCATAGTTGAAAGATACCATGGCAGCCTTATATGAAATGTGTAAGACCATGGTTGAAAGATACCATGACAACGTGACATGAAATGAATAAGACCATGGTTGAAAGATACCATGGCAACATGACAGAAAATGAGTAAGACCATAGTTGAAAGACACTATGGCATCATGTCAAAGATAAATAAGACCGTGGAAGAGAGACGTCAAGATATCTGTTGAACAACTAATATTCAGGTAATATGTACCAGATGACAAAAAGTTATATGAATTGGTTGTACAAAATGGTTGTGTGAAATGTTTACAGGAATTGGTCATATGGAAATATATGTACAAAATAGTTGTATGAAATAATTAAGAAGATAGATAAATGAAATAAGTATAGATACATGGAATTTAATTTATGTTAAGTTAATACAAACTATTACCAAAGTAAATATACATAAGATATAAGGAAATGAAGATGCATGAAATATTGATATAACGAAATGAATGATATATGCTTATGAAGAAATAGTAAGAGAATAATATATTTTGTGACATGTACATATATAATTATCTTTGATATGTTGATATAAGGAAATTATGTAAGTTGAGACTATAATTGAACTTAAGTGTGATATGTTGAGAAAATAGGTATATCATTGTTGAATTTATATGAAATATGTGCAAGTATACTAACAATGTTGTTGTATGGCGCTTAGACAAGTGCCAAGCTCTTGATTGAATGGTAACATGTTTAATTATAAGGAGCATTGAAATGGTAAGTACTTAGATGAAAATATAATTTAAGATTTTGTGAAATTTTTTTATGATCCCGATTTAATTCCAGTTGGTTTTTAATGTATGTTTGGGGCTTCGAGGGCCCAATAGAGAAACGTTATGGTTATTTTCAAAATATAAATAATAAATGACTCAAAATTATCTGAAAATGTTCAGTAAACTCCGGTAATGCCTCGTACCCTATTCTGGCAATGGATACAGGTAGGGGGTGTTACAGTGTGCTTCATGTTCAGGGTGATTTTTAGTTCACGTAGCCACGGTGAGTTACACAGTCTGGTGATATGGCCATGTGACCCTATATAACATGGCATCAGGTTGTTACACGGTTTGGGAACACGGCTGTGTGATATTGCAACATACAGCCTCAGTTTGTCACATAGCCGTGTGACCCATATTTTGCATTTTTTTACCTGTTATTTTGTAAATGTTCCAAATTGGTCCCGGTTTAGTTCTGAACTTCTTCAAGGGCCTTCGAAATTCTGATTAAGACTTGGTTTTGATTGTAATGCATCTTTAACATGGAATTAACTTGTATTTGTTGATTATTGAATATAATTGAACAAATTGCTTGTGAATGTTTTGGTTTTCTATTGTAACATCTTTTAGCTTGGGTCTGGCGACTAGACTAGGGCATGGGGTGTTATAATTATTATCCTAAATTGTAAAATTGACAATGTCACCCATTTGAGATAATAACTTTAAGTAGATTTTTATGATAATTTGGTTACTGTAATATACAGTGCTTGGGCTATTGGTTGGGCCTGGTAAGGGGTGTTATACCAAAATACCCAAGAAAACACTCAACAAAAATAAAATACCGAGCAAACACAAACACACGCTAACAATTACACAACAAGCAGAGACAAAGAGAGGAATAATGACGACATATGACGACATACACACAAAAGAGGCAAAGAGCAAATCAATAGACACAAACAAGAAGAAAAAACAGCAAAAATCCAAAGCCAAGAATAAAAAACCCAAGATTCACAAATGTATATTTTCTCTTTTTAGAAATTTACATTCATGAAGAGTTAAAAGCTTTTTCTAATAAATTTTTATTTTTTTTTAAAATTTAGGGTTTTGATTTGAACACCCCTCGCCCGACCTGATTGCCAAGTCCGTGTTACGGGATGCTACAATCATTGTCATAGCAACTATTGTCAATTAGACATCGAACATTCATTCTTACATTCAATCCAATGCGAAATTCATTAAATTCATGTTAAAAAATCAAATCCAAGTCTTAATTGAGCTTACGAAAGCTATTTTATCAACCCGAGTATGAAATAGGACCAAATTGCAAGGTTTTCAAAACTTTAAGGCTGACTTCGTGACATCATTTCTTCCTTGTCGTGATGTCGCCAAATAATTTTTCATGTCACTACATCAGCCACTTCAATGTTGCGACGTCACATACTGTTGACTCACGTTGCGACAAGGAAAAAGGATTGTCAAGACAAATACTTTGTTTTTGGTTGATAATACTCTAGAACGACATATTTTATGTGCTAATTGCATGTTTATTTTGAGTAAGACCTTACTAATTTGAGCTATTTATGGTCTTTTATCTTTCAGGGACTAAATTGGAGGCAAAAGGAAATTTAGAGGCAAAAAGTGCAAATTTAAAGATACAATGGGCCAACATGCGACATTGGGAAAAATGTGGTGCCAAAAAATTCAAGTATGGAAGGCATAAGGGCAAAAGTGCAAAAAAAAAAGATTTTATAGCACAAGACTCTATTTAATGTTTAATTATATTAGGATAATTATTAAGGATTATTATTTAGATTTAATTTTAGGATTTATTTTCATTTATCTTTAATTATCTTTAATTATCTTTATTTATGTGTATTTATCTTTTAGAATTTAATTAGGAATAGGCTAGATTTCTTAGTACTATAAATAGGGGATGAAGTGACACAAATTGGATCCATCTTTTCTGTAAACACTCTCTCCCCATAAATTTTAACCCTTTTGTTCTTTTTATATTTTCTTTCAATAAAAATTTCATTCTCATTATATTTATTTTTCCCCAAAAACCATGAGCCACTAAATCTATCTAGCCGAAGGTTGTCAAAATTCCCCAAAAAAAGTTCTTGAGGCTTAGAATTTATACTTAGCCTTCTCAAAGAATATTCATTGTTTCTTTGCATTACGGGGCTAATACTTATTCATTGTTTCTTCGTATTACGGGGCTAATACTTTCGTCTATGTCCCTTTAAAATTTAAAATTGATCTTTTGAACATGTGCAAAGGTAGCCGCTTTGTATGTTTTGGGAAGATTGCATAATTGGTTTGTTAGCTTACTGCGTCAGAGGTTGGCGAGCCCAAGAGACAAAATGGCGTGGGATTCGCCATTGAGAAGTGATGATCTAGCATAAGATGATCCCACAGAAGCGATTGTTGGCTAGAGTCAAGTTCCGCTAAAATTGTAAGTCTAAATTCTTGGAGCTAGTGGTCATAGGCATCCTCTTCCACTATAACTGGCTTATTCTATTTGAGAAGGATCACCTAAAAGCCGAGGATTGAACCTAAGGCGGATCGAGACAACCAGAGGCTGGAATCTCTCCATAAAAACACATTTTCCTTAACTTTATTTATTTCTATTATTTTTAATTTTTGAAATTCCAATCAAAACTTTTAATTATGTTTTTATTTTATTTTTCCAGATCAAACTTTTAATTTTGTTTTTTTATTTCTTTTCCAGGTACGTAGGTTTCCTTGGGCATGATTCTGACCAGGATTTCGAGAACAAGCAATTGTGCAAATCCGATCCCTAAAGATTTGACCCTACTTCCCTTATACTATTATTTTTATTATTTTCAATATTTTATAGGATAGGATATTTTTGGTGCTCTTAATGACCGTATCAAATTTTGGCACCGTTTCCGGGGATTGGTAACGTACTAATCTTGCTATTTGTTTCTTATGACCAGATCTGCTCTAGGTAATCTTCCATTTGATTCGGAGATAGAGAAGACTGCAAAAGCCAATCGCAAGGAAACAAAGTTACGCAAAAAGCAATCAAGAGTGGTTGGGACTCAGAGTAACCCACCACCAGAAATCGGAATCGACAATGAAGTAGAGTCTAGGGTTAACGAATACCCTACTCAAACATTTGAAAGTGAAAAAGTAGAAGTCAATTCTCCAGAAGAGGTGTTCAACACTAGGGTTAAAGAAAACTCAAATCTAGCACATCAACCAATAGCTCAAACAATTTGGCAACTGGCCGAATTTCCGGCAGAACAACCGCCATTATGCATCGTGTATCCTACTATGGATATGATTTTGAATTAAAGCTAGGTTTAATCCAGCTAATGCCAACTTTTCATGGGTTGCAAAATTAGAATCCCCACAAACATCTTAAAGAGTTTCATATGGTTTGCCTTAGTATGAAACCTCAGGGGGTAATTGAGGATCAAATTAAATTGCATGCTTTCCTTTTTTCCCTAGCAGATTCAGCTAGGGAATGGTTGTTTTATTTACCTCCTAGATCTATTACAACTTGGGCTGATCTTTCTCGATTGTTTCTCAACAGGTTTTTTCCAGCATCACGTGCAGCTGAGTTAAGAAGAGATATCGTTGGAATAAGGCAGAAAGAAGCAGAGTCTCTTTACGACTATTGGGAGTGATTTAAGAAGCTGTGTGTGAGCTGCCCACAACATGGTATTACAGAACAATCCCTTCTCCAACATTTTTATGAAGGCTTAAAACCCATAGAGATGAACATGGTAGACGCCGCTAGTGGAGGAGCGTTGGTCAACATAACTCCCCAACAAGCAAGAGACTTGATCTTCACGATGACAGCAAATACTCAGCAATTCCGAGCCAATCTTGAACCCCCTAAAAGGGTTCACCAGCTAAGTAATTCAACCTTAGAAGATAAAGTTGATAGATTTACCAATATTGTGAGATCTCTTGTTGCAGAAAAACCCAAACCAGCCCGAGTATGCGGAATATGTTCTACACCTAAACATACAACTGATGTATGTCCCAGTTTGTATGATGATACTATGGCTCATTTAAATGCTATGGGAAATTTTCCTGGGCCATCACAAAGGCGATACAACCCTTACGCTAACACCTACAACCCAGGATGGAGGGACCACCCTAACTTAAGTTATGGGGCCAATCCACGATATAACCAGCCATACCAAAGTCCAGTTCCACAACAGCCATGAGATTCAGGCAATTCTCTGGAAACTTTGGTCAATAAACTAGCAGCTAATATGCTTGATTTTCAACAGAAAATCGAGGCATCTATAAGAGAATTGACCACATCAATTGAGAAAATAAGTTCTCAGGGGAAGCTGCCATCACAAATAGAATTGAACCCACAACAAAACGCGAATACAGTGACGCTACGAAGTTGAAAAGTACTAGAACCAATTCCTGGCAAGAATCTTGGCCAAAAAATCGCCTAGGAAAATCTCAAAAACAACAAACAGGTCCGAGCGAAACCCCTATTACCAAAAATTCAACCTCCATTTCCAGGACAATTAAATCAATGTCGAAAGCACAAAGAAGACAATGAAATTCTCAAAACATTCAGAAATGTCGAGAGCAACATACCACTGTTGGATGTCATCAGACAAATTCCACGATATGCCAAGTTCCTTAAATAACTCTACACCAACAATCAAAAATTAACAGGTAATGAAAAGGTAAGTGTTAGTGACAATGTATATGCAGTGTTACAGCGGAAGATGCCAGCGAAATGTAAAGATAGGGGCACGTTTGCAATAACATGCAAGATAGGCCATTTGGGAGGCTATGTGTGATTTAGGGGCCTCAATAAATGTCATGCCTTATTCTATATATGAATCACTTAATGCATGTTTTTTAATGAAAACAGGTGTTAACATTCAGTTGGCAAACAGGTCCATTGTGCATCCCGAAGGAGTCCTCGAGGACGTATTAGTAAAAGTTAACGAACTTATTTTCCTTGCAGATTTTTATGTAATAAAAATGGAGGAGGATAGTACTCTTGGATCTTCAGACCTCTTGTTGGGCCGACCTTTCCTTAGTACCACTAGCACCAAAATCGATGTTCAAAGCGAAACTCTTATGATGGAATTTGATGGGGAGATCGTGAAGTTCAATGTTTTCGATGCTATTAGTCACCCAAGCAAAATATTAAGCATAAACCGTGTCGACATAATTGACTCTTTAGTAGACAAGACTTTTGATTCCATTTATAAAGATAAATCTGAATTTATATTTGATGATTATGAATCTGTTAATGAATTATTGTCTCTATCAAACACTAAAATTTTACCTTCTATTGTGCAGACTCCAGATTTGGACTTAAAACCGCTTCCTGAACATCTTAAGTGTGAGTTTTTGGGGAAAGGTAATACCCTACCGATTATAGTTTCAGATAAAATCTCTAAGCTTGAAGAAGAAAGTTTGATCCAAGTACTACAAA
The DNA here is from genome assembly GCF_007990345.1 of Gossypium hirsutum. Classification (NCBI taxonomy): domain Eukaryota; kingdom Viridiplantae; phylum Streptophyta; class Magnoliopsida; order Malvales; family Malvaceae; genus Gossypium; species Gossypium hirsutum. The sequence goes on along the minus strand of NC_053425.1, from coordinate 34,074,819 downwards.
ATCATAAGGAGGCGATTGGCTGGACCATTGCTGATTCAAATAGGATAAGCCCTTTGACATGCACACATAGAATCTACTTGGAGGAAAACTCAAAACCAAGGCGAGAGGTACAAAGATGGTTGAATCCAAATATGATGGAGGTGGTAAAAAAGGAAATAATCAAGCTGCTAGATGCTAACATAATCTACCCCATTTCTAACAACAGATGGGTAAGTCTGATACAAGTCATGCCCAAGAAAATAGGCGTAACAGTAAAGAGAAATGCTGAGGGTGACTTGGTACCAACTTGAGTACAAAATGGGTTGCGTGTCTGCATTGATTACAGAAAGTTGAATTCTTACACTAAAAAAGATTATTTCCTTCTTCCTTTTATAGATCAAATGCTTGAGCAATTAGCTGGTAAAACTCACTTTTGTTGTCTTGATGGATACTCAGGTTTCTTCCAAATCCCAGTTGCACCAGAGGACCAGGAAAAGACCACTTTTACGTGCCCATTCAGCACATTTGTATACAAAATGATGCCATTTGGACTTTGCAACACACTGGCCAACTTCCAGAGATGCATGATGACTTTCAGGTACTTGATCACGAAGAAGGAAGCAAAACCAAGGCTCATTAGATGGATTTTGCTGCTCCAAGAGTTTGACATCAAGATTCGAGACAAAAAAAGGTGTGAAAACTTGGTAGCCAACCACTTGAGTAGGTTTGACTAGGTTAAAAATACCTGATGATGACACTCCTATAAAGGATAAGTTCCTTGATAAAAGCTTATTTTCAACCGAGGCTCATTACCCATTATATGCAGATATAGTAAATATCTTAACCACAGGTCCGTTGCCCACTGAATTAGCACGATCTGTGAAGGACAAGCTTAGATGGGAAGCTCGATATTACATTTGGGACGACTCATACTTATGGAAACAATGTTCAGATCAGATAATAAGACAATGAGTTCCGGAAACCAAGCTAACCTCTATCCTTACTTTTTTCATACAGAAGCTTGCGGAGGTCACTTTGGCCTTAAACGGACTGCTCACAAGGTATTGAAGTGTGGGCTATATTGGCCCACAATTTTTCGAGACGCATATAATTTTTGCAAGTCATGCGATAAATGCCAACATACAGGTAACATCACTAAACAAAATCAAATGCCCCTATCCCTGATTCATGTATGTGAGATTTTTTACGTATGGGGCATTGATTTCATTGGCCCATTTATTTCTTCATTTAGAAACATATATATAATTCTTGCAGTAGACTATGTTTCTAAATAGATAGAAGCAAAGCCTACTCATAATGATAATGCTAAAACTATTGTGGAGTTTCTAAAACGAACTATTTTTTCTAGGTTTGGCACACCTCGAGCTCTGATCAGTGATCGTGGCACCCATTTTTACAACAAAGTCATGGAGGCACTATTGTCAAAATACGGAGTTCATCATCGTATAGCGACATCCTACCATCCCCAAATGAATTGCCTAGCAGAGGTTTCAAATAGGGAGATCAAGTCTATTTTGGAGAAAACAGTTCAGCCCAACCAAAATGATTGGAGTCTTTGGCTTAATGACGCACTTTGGGCCTATCGAATAGCGTATAAAGGACCAATTGCCATGACCCCATATTGGCTTGTTTTTGGAAAATCTTGCCATCTTCCAGTAGAGTTTGAACATAAAGCCTATTTGGCTATTCGACAATGTAACATGGAGTTAGAACCCGCAAGGAAGGCAAGGAAATTAGACATCCAAGAATTGGAGGAAATTCGTAATGATGCCTACGAGAATGGTCGTATTTATAAAGATAAGACAAAATTGTTTCATGATAAGAAAATAGGTCAAAAGCATTTTCGGTAGGACAAAAATTTTTGTTTTATAACTCCGTATTAAAACTATTCCCAGGTAAGCTTCGATTTTGATGACAAGGACCCTTTATTGTGACCAAAGTATTTACACATGATGCGGTTGAAATAGAAAGTGAAGAATCAGGAAAGCAGTTCATAGTTCATGGCCAACGGTTGAAGCCGTTTTACGAGAATTTTCAAGCCTACACGGTTGAAAAGATTCATCTAATACCCCCATAGAACCATTCATGATGTCGAGCTAATGACGTTAAACAAGCGCTTATTAGGAGGCAACTCAATTTTTTTTATTTATTTTATTTTATTTTATTTTATTTATTTTTATTTTATTTTATTTTATTTTATTATTTATTATTTTATTTTTAGATGTTGATAAAATTCTCTTCTTTTTTCTAGGTAAACCGAAACCAAAAATATGGAGAAAAAGAAAGAAAGAAAAAAATACAGCCAAACAGCCTTTATTCCATTCCTATTTTAGCCCAGAATAGTGCTTTCCTGCCCTAGACTCCCCAAAACCTGCAGCCAAATAGCCTTTATTCCATCCATATTCTAGCTTGGAATAGTGCATTCCTACTCTAGACTCCCCAAAACCTGCAACCAAATACCCCCTTTCAGCCAAATAAAACCCCCAAAACCGGGAAATTTTTACCAATTTTCCTCCTTTGATTTCTCCCTAGCCGCCGAAACTTCTCCCATCGTTGATCGCCACATCCCATGGTGAGAACCCGCAGTCGCATTGCCGCTGACCAGTCCTTCACCATCAACTCTCGCCGACGCCATTTCTCCACTCCCCAAGTTGTCAATTTTGTCGACAAAGCATCTTCCTCTTCCTCCCCTCAACCGCACGTCTCTTTCTCCTCCTCCTCTTCACTCAACCCGAGCGGTGCCGTGTCTTCCTCTACTCCGATCGACCCCACGTATCTTCTTCTTCCTCTCTTCTGCCGCGCGCAACAACTCCATTCCCTTCCTCTTCCCCTCGCGATGCACCCTAGGCCTTCTCTTCGCTTCGCGTGACACTGACCCACTTCTTCCCTTCCACGCACCGACCACACACCCCCCTCAACCCCTCTTCTTTTCTTACAACCACCGTCGCCCCCACCCATTTTTTCATGCGCATCGACACCACCACCGGACGCGACTCCTACACCGTTGCGAGTCTGGTCTCGTCGTCGTCCACCACGATCGGCCCAACAAGCAGAGGCGCTCATGGGATCTTCCTCAAATACCACCGCTAACACTCCGGACTAGCCTGTGTGCTCTAATACTTCTGAGAGTCGCGACGCTCAGCAGCCGCTGCCCCCTCGCAGACGAACCTACCAGTCTCGTGCAACTGTTTTACCACCCGAGTGCCATTTACACGGTAACTTAGTATTTTATACTCCTACCAGCCGAAACAGGTATGATTGTTTACGCCATAAACAACTCATGCCTTGCAAATGTTTTTCATTACCTGTTTTGGATACTTTACATCTTGCAACTGCTGTTACTACTTATTTTCGCAATATTGGTTGGGTTGGAAATTTTGATATTGCTCACTGTGCCTATTATGAGCTAGTTTTGGAATTCTATTCCACATTTCATTTTCAGCGACATGGTCAAATCCCATTGGATACACCTGGTGTTGTCAAATTTCGGTTACTTGGTACCATGCATAGTTTGTCCCTCATTGATTTTAATATTGCATTATCTTTGTCACTGAGGACTATACCATGTCTACTGATTATAAAAATAGCCTATGTACTTTTCCTGTAGATTTTAAGGTCGTCGAGGCCTTTGGTTTGTCAACTGATAATGCCAAATCCATGTATAGCCCAAAAACATCAAAGGATTTATGGTTTCGTAACCCTGCCTTATGTTACATACACGTTATTTGATTTACAATTTTTCAGGTTGTCGAGATGCTCTAGCTACCATCTCGAAGATGGAATTATTCTTATTATGGTGTATGTATACCGATCGTCCGGTAAATTTGGGTTATTGGTATGCGCTTCAATTCGAACATGCTATAAATGCAAAACGTCCTCTACTTTTAGGCCCATTTATTACACAACTATTATTTTCTCTGCATGGTTCTAGTGCTCCTATTTCAGAATTGCATATTGCTTGTCAGGTCAATCCTTTGGATGCTCGATGCCTCGACTCGATGGGACTGCTTCTTAGTACTCCATCTTCCTTCTATTTTGTCCCTCTAGACTTTTGCTCCGTACCGGCTGAACGAGTCTTTCGACAGCAAAATCAAAACGAAGTACCCACTCAAACCCAACCTTCAATGACCATTGAGCAATGCTTAAAGCGCATCGAGGCTCGACTCGACACTTTTGGCTAGCAGCTAGCCGAACTCATTGCCATTATGTGTGAACGATAGTAACTACACGGAGAGTTCTTCTAAACTTTTCTTCTACCTATTTATTTATTTATTCCACATTGAGGACTATTTGTTTTAAATAGGGGGAGGCATTCCTCATTATTTCTATTGTTTTAAATGCTGTCTTTTTTGTTGTTGCTGCTGCTTTGGTTGTTGCTGCCATATAAATTTTTTTTAATAAAATTCTACCTCTTTTCATACCCAAGAATTTGACCACGACTTGCCCACTGTTTGACCCACATGCATATTTTTTGCCCACTGAGTTTGTTATGATTTTGCCTATTTGATGTCATCTCCATTGTTTTATTTCTTTTAGGTTGAATAATTATGATTGATAAAGTTAACCCTATTTTTCTTTTAGTAAATTTGATTAAGTCTAAATACAAAGAGGACAATTAATACAATTGCATACTTAAAATATGTTCATGACTATTAAGGTGGTTGCTGATTGATTGTTGCTCTTAAGTCCTCCAAAATTAAAATTTCGTTTAATAATAAAAATATTTTCGTAGTTATGAGTACAGCTTAAGACGTGACTAGTTGAGTAACCGGGGTAGGGTGCTTGGGTTCTCATCTTATTTCGCGTCAAAAGGTTGTATGACGTGTTAGGTAAAACTCTGCTAACCGGAATTAATTTTTAAGAATGTGTTGGGCTAAGTAACCAGGGTGAGGTGCTTAGCTGTCATCTCTCTTCGCGTCAAAAGGTTCGATATGTCCTTAAGAAAAATAAAAATTAGGAGTATGTTCTTGGCTGTCATCTCTCTTCGCGTCAAAAGGTTCTATATATTCTTAAGCAAAAAAATTAATTAATTAATTAATTAATTAAAAAAAGAGACGTGTTAATAAAATTTGGCTACTAAAGGTAGAAACAAATAGGGTGTCTTGGTAAGTTTGGTAAATTACTTAATTTTCATGAACTAATCCAAGTCGATCTTAATTTTTGTGTGTTAATTGGAATACTTTTTGAATTTTAATTACAGCAAGCTAAGGGTTCTCTTTATTTTTCATATGCATTTTGACTAATTTTTATAAAACTTTGGAGTGGTACTTTTTTCATGGCAATTTCTAAATTTCACAGTGGATAGGAACCATACTTAAGGGCAAGCATGGGCTAAGTAATGGGGAATTTGATAATACTCTAGAACGACATATTTTATGTGTTAATTGCATGTTTATTTTGAGTATGACCCTACCAATTTGAGCTATTTATGGTCTTTTATCTTTCAGAGACTAAATTGGAGGCAAAAGGAAATTTAAAGGCAAAAAGTGCAAATTTGAAGATACAATGGGCCAACATGCGACATAGGGAAAAAGTTGATGCCAAAAATACAAGTATGGAAGGCATAAGGGAAAAAGTGCAAAAGAAGTGATTTTATAACACAATACTCTATTTAATGTTTAATTTTATTCAGATAATTATTAAGGATTACTATTTAGATTTAATTTTAGGATTTATTTTCATTTATCTTTAATTATCTTTATTTATTTCTATTTATCTTTTAGAATTTAATTAGGAATAGGCTAGGTTTCTTAGTACTATAAATAGGGGATGAAGTGGCACAAATTAGATCCATCTTTTCTGTAAACACTCTCTCCCTATAAAGTTTAGCCCTTTTGTTCTTTTCATATTTTCTTTCAATAAAAATTTCATTCCCATTATATTTATTTTTCCCCAAAAATTGTGAGCCACTAAATCTATCTAGCCGACAGTTGTCAAAATTCACCAAAAAGGATTCTTGAGGCTTAGAATCTGTACTTAGCCTTATCGACGAATATTCATCGTTTCATTGCATTACGGGGCTGACACTTTCGTCCATGTCCCTTTAAAAGTGATCTTTTCAACGTGTGCAAAGGTGGTCGCTTTGTAAGTTTTAGGAAGATTGCACAGTCGGTTCATTAGCTTACTGCGTTAGAGGTTGGCGAGCCCAAGAGAAAAAATAGCGTGGGATTCGCCATTGAGAAGTGATGATCTAGCATAAGATGATCCCACAGAAGCGATTGTCAGCTAGAGACCAGGTTCCGCTAAAATTGTAAGTCTAAATTCTTGGAGCTGGTGGTCGTAGGCATCCTCTTCCATTATAACTGGCTTATTCTGTTTTAGAAGGATCACCTAAAAGCCGATGATTGAACCCAAGGCAGATCGAGACAACCGGAGATTGGGCTCTCTCCATAAGAACACCTTTTCCTCAACTATATTTATTTCTATTATTTTTAATTTTCGAAATTCCAATCAAAACTTTTAATTCTGTTTTTATTTTATTTTTCCAGATCAAAACTTTTAATTTTGTTTTTTTAATTCTTTTCTAGGTACGCAGGTTTTCTTGGGCACGATTCTGACCAGGATTTCGAGGAACAATCAATTGCGTATATTCGATCCCTGAGGATTTGACCCTACTTCCCTTATACTATTATTTTTATTATTTTCAATATTTTATAGTGATAGGATATTTTTGGTGCTCTCAACGACCGCATCATTGGTAAAAATGAACCATTTGGTACCTATTTCATACCTTCCAACCAAAACTTACAACATTTGCATCAACTGCCAATTTTCTTTGAATCAAAACAATACCAAAGAGATGCCCAATAGTTCAAGCATCCATGTTCAAGTTTTAACAAGTCTATCACTACGTATACACCATTTAAATCTAAACAATTCAAGATAATTACAACTAACAATAAAGTCATGAAATCTTCAAAGCTTACCTATGTCAAACCATATTAAAATATGCCATTTCAATTTCATTATAACCATTTATAATCACATAAACATATCCATAACTTATAGGTATTGAACATAACTATCAACTATCAACTTTAGGCCATATTTACAAGTATACTTCAAGTTAATAATGTTAAATTACAATTCCATCTCATTCACCTTCAACAAGCTACCATTCCTTCCTTATTTCATAACATCCCATATCCAAACATATAGATATAAATCATTACATCATTTAGCATAAGAGCACACTTACATATCCATCACCATATGTGAGTCAAAACACCAAGCCATCACAAGTTACCAAAAACATTTATATACGATAAGATAACATCAAGACATATTATATATACATGCCACAATTCAAGACTCAAAATGACCAAAAAATTATCAACTCAAAGATAGGAAAGTTTAAGCTTCAAGCCGATCTAGCTTTACATGTTCCACAAGGTAACATTCTACAAGGAGAAGGGAAAACAAACGGGGTAAGCATATAATATGCTTAGTAAGCTCATATGGCAACTAAAACTTACCTTGATCATTTAAGCATAAAAAAATATTCTATTTGGCTACCAATTTAACTTTCCTTGGCATATTAACACATATCTTTACATGCAACATCACCACAAATCGAATATGTTAGTTACATTCTCGAATCGTAAATACTATCAACATATAAAATAGAATCATATAGTAATCTATATTTTGAGTATAATCAATACCATTTCATTTTCAATTCATTATTTAAATCTCATTTCCAATCAATTGAACATCGCCCAGTGGAACTACTATAAAATTGACTCGAATACACAAGAATGTAATGCTCACACAAGCTGGTAGTATTTCCGTGTTGCTTAAACAAGCTAGAATTTTAACATAATTGCTCACACAAGTTGACATCGTATATAGGTTACCCGTTCTGGATAAACCTATGATACGTATGATCTAAGAATATGCAACAAATGTTAGATCTCGTAACATCATGTAAATCCCTAATCAATTACGTGTATAACCTTAATGGCATGCCATACGTATCCTAGCCTTTTATTAAGTTCACTCGAGCATCATTTCTATATAAATGACATTATCATTTCCTGTGCACCATTTTATTTCTCATATAAGACATATACTCAGTCAATATTCTCATTTACATTCTACTCTATTTTCATATGACTAACATTCTCATGAATTTATGATTCAGCACTTTTGAGTTATAAGTGTCAAATTCACTAATTCATTCAAATATTACATATAAATGAAATAGAACACAAATCAACATGACATAAGAATAAAGTAGTAAGTTCCATATGAACTTACCTAATAAAAACCACAAGCAAATGAATCTTCAATGGCTAATTGACAAATTTGGCTTTTCTTAATTACCACCAATTTGATTCAATTTTTTATCTATAAAACTATTCCATTCAATTCATTAATACCAAATATTTATATGATATTTAATTCTATGAAGGAGATGATAACTCTCTTTCCTCCCACTAAATTTTGTTTTTATACATTGATTAAAATTTGATTAACTTTAACTAACTTAAATCATCATCAGCCACTAACACACATTCCAAAATTGCTAAACTGCAATTTGGATCTTTGGTTAATTGAAATTTAAGTCCCTAAGTTTTTAGCTAATTAAAAACTTATAACGATAAGACTTTTACAATTTAGTCCCTACACCTAAATTAAAAAATTAATAGACCAAATTGAAGAACCAAACTTTAATATTCTTTTATATCAACTCTGTAAATATTCATATTTAATATTGACAGACCTAATTTATGAAAATGGGGTTCCGTAATCACCTTTTTCGACACCATTGAAAATCGGGCTGTCACATTGGTCTTGAAGGAAAATATGAAATAAGTGTTTTTTTAAATACTTTACAGGTTTTGGAGGGAAATAGAAACAAGATAACGGTTTTCATTAAAAAATAATTTTTTTCTAGAAAAGGTGTTTATCAGAATTTGGTAAGTCTTGAATTTTCTGGTGAGTTTTTTAATTTCCCAATCATCGGAATTGAAGGAAAACAAGGGAGAAAATGAAGGTTTTTGAAGTTTTATTAAAAGCACGTAATAAAACAAGAGTTTAAAAAAATATTTATATTTGGGTCTTGAACCTAGCTTAACCCGAACCATAAGCACCTCTAATCCATACTCTTTTTGAACTTTACTATTTTATTTGGACTGAAATTTATTATCTAATTCTATCTTAGGTTTTAGGTTGATTTTGTTATACATAAAATGTTCCTCATTCAAAATATGATTTCCTTCCTTTAATACATAAATTAAAAAATATGATTTTGTTATCTGGCCTATTGGGTCGAATGCTACCGATGTTATCGATTTGAGAACCCCACCTAAGCATTCGATCGGGTAGTGAATTCCTTTGATTTTTTAAATGAGGACTATTGTGATTTCCCCATTTGTCTTTTCCTTGCGTCTCGCAACTCAAAAGCTGCTTTCCTCATTTCTTTAATTAGCTCTTCGGCCTTAAAGGCTCTATCAACAAGGGCTACAAATTCTTGTAGCTTTAAAATGCCAACAAACACTCGGATATCTTCATTGAGACCATCCTCAAACCTCTTACACATGGTAGCTTCTGCAGATACGCACTCCCGCACATACTTACTGAGCCTCACAAATTCCCGCTCATATTCCGTCACTAACATTCGGCCTTGCTTTAGTTCTAGGAATTCTTTCCTCTTTTGATCTATGAATCTCTGGCTAATATACTTTTTTCCAAAATTCTTCTTGGAAGAACTTGCACGTGATCCTCTCTCTCGGTACAACGGATACGAGAGTGTTCCACTACTGATAAACCAAGTCTCGTAGAAGCGACACAGCACACTTTACGCACTCTTCAGGTGTTCATGATAGTTCATCGAATATCCTTATGGTGCTTTCTAGCCAAAACTCTGCCCTCTGCGGATCATCATCTATACTAGCCTGGAATTCCTCGACCCCTTTCTTCTGGATCTTATCTACCGGAGGCCTCTCTCTTCTAAACATGTTCACACCTTGCGGAGCTACTGGGGCATACTGAGGAATCGGAGGAGGTGGGGGAGGTGGAGTGTTTGGGTTCGCATGAACGAACTCCGTATACCAAGTGTGCATCATACGGAGGTAGGCTTCTCTAGCCCCTCTATCCTGGCCCATAGTCACGGGCTCGCTTTCAACCGGTGCAGTCCCTTCAGCGGGAGCCGGCACATTACTTTCCACATCATCCGCCTTGGCTCTATCGAGATCCATTTACTATATAAAAATATAATTTACAATCGTCAAAATTCGTCACACTATCAATGTACAACTATGGCATGTATAGCTAGACTCGTACTCTTGTTAAGTTAGTCCTAAAATCAACTAAATTATAGCTCTGATACCACTAAATGTAACATCCTATACTCGTAACCCACGCTGGAACGGAATACAAGGCATTACCTAACTTGATCTCATGCATTCGAATAACCTCAAGTCATCGAGACTCGGTCTAAGTTAAAACTTTTTCAATTTCTACTTTAAACTTCTTATTATGGGCCTACGAGCCCCAAATCGACCGTTGAAAACTATTTGGAACCATTCCGGGTCCTAAACCAACCTTAAATATTTTGCTTATAAAACAGGGCACTAGCCCGTGTGGAAGGGTAACACGCCCGTATGACCTTTTTGACATGGTCGTGTTGATGGCCAGTGTGGTTCACACGACCTAAGCACCCTGAGACACGCCCGTGTCCCTAACCCGTGTAGAATTAATTTCTAATCCACACTTATAGGGGTTTTCACATGGTCATACACAAGCCCGTGTCAATGGCCCATGTCCCTCACACGGCCACGACACGCCCGTGTCTAAAAACCTTGTCATTCTATTTCTGGCATTAGAAACCCTAAATGTCACACGGCCATGGCACACGCCGTATACTAGGCTGTGTCTCCCACACGGCTGAGACACACGGCTGTGTCTCTGCCCGTGTGGTAACTACCATGCATACTGACTTGAAATTTTTACGTGCAGTGGACACACGGCTGGACTACATGCCCATGGGGCTGACCGTGTCACACACAGCGTAGACACACCCGTGTGGACAATATAAGGCTATTTACCAAGCCTCATTACCACCCTTAAATACCTATTTTCATGCAAAAACCATCCAATACCAAAACAAGCATAATTTCCAAAATCAAATTAGCCATAATAGATGATCATTCAACCATGAAAATGCAACTTTTATAAACTCAAAATAAATATTAGCCATTATTCATGGCTTAGTACTAAGTGTGAGATTTATCCCAATCCAACACATTTGGCCAATTCTCAAAGACTCAAAATAATAAGTTCTAACCCTATACATGCCATATTCAAAAATATAAATCCAACTAAACCGAATGTTTCAGCTGATAGTATGATCGATATCTCTGACTTCAGGTGATCCTTGATGCTAATTAGGCGGCACTGAAAGAAAAAGGAAAGGAAAGGGAGTAAGCATAAAGCTTAGTAAGTCGCATCTAAATAAGTATACCACAACAATTATTCGTAATCAACATGCTCATGTCACCAAAGTAGGCATAGGTGTAACTTACTCACTAACATCCATACAAGTCACATTTTATATATATGGAGCTCATATCTCATACGTACTAATTAGGTACCTGTACGATTCACAACACAGTTATACTTCCTCATTAACTCTAGAACATAACACTCACCATTGAACCATTCGAAAAGCTATCGGATATTCACTAAGCCTCAAACATAGGGTATAATGTCGATGCCATGTCCCAGAATACAAGTCACGTTTTATATATATGGAGCTTATATCTCATACGTACTAATTAGGTACCTGTACCATTCACAACACGGTTATACTTCCTCATTAACTCTAGAACATAACACTCACCGTTGAACATTCGAAAAGCTATCAGATATTCACTAAGCCTCAAACATAGGGTATAATGTCGATGCCATGTCCCAAACATGGTCTTACACTAGCTCATCCATCAAGTCGATGCCATGACCCAGACATGGCCTTACATTAACTATCAAAATCGAGGCCGACGCCATGTCCCAGACATGGTCTTACACTAGCTCTCACATGTCTATAACGATACCATGTCCCAGACATGGTCTTACACTGACACATCTAGTAGCCGATGCATGTCCCAAACATGTCTTACACTAGCACTCGTCTCAATGCAAATGCCATGTCCCAGACATGGTCTTACACTGGCTCCCATAATGTGGCCAATGCATGTCCCAGACATGTCTTACACTAGCTCACACAAGTGACCCAAATGTCACGGCCTGAATATCCGGTTTATTTCCTAGGGTTCCACGGGATTTCCACATCACAATTTCTATTTATGCATTCTCAATTCACAATCAACCAGTTCATGATATATCAATTCAATGACAATTCAAACGCATATAGTAACAATGTATTTGTACTATTTATATACGACTTACCTCGGGTTACAAAATGTAGACGACTCGTCAATTAATCTACTTGCTTGGCCTTCCCCCGGTCTAGGGTCGAATTTGGTAAATCTTAATCTATATTAGCAAAATATACTCATTTAGTCACTGAATAAAAATAGGTAATCAAAAATTCACGTATTTGGTAAAATGACCATTTTGCCCCTAGACCTTGACAAAATGACCATTTTGCCCCAATGCTCAGAAATCGATTTTTATCGAATTTCTTTGTATTTCAAGCTTAGTCGAACTCTTTTTACTCTTATAGCAACCTTAATATTCCACTATTTCACACACTTATTACCTATTTTGCAACTTATGCAAAATAGTACCTTTAGGTGTTTTCATGTTAATATCTCTCACAAAAGCTGTTTATAACACAACTAGGACTCATATTCTTCCATAAAAACTCAGCAACTATCACAAATCCATTCATGGAAAAACCACAAACTCTTAATCATTTTGCAAAAATAAACCCCTTATTTGGAAGCTTATACTTCAGGGAGTCCAAAAATTTAAAAATCATTAAGAGAAACTATCAAAATCACTTACTTGAGAGGGCTCAAAGTTGCTGAAAATTTTGAAGCTCTTAAACCCCAACAATGGCTGATATTTTTGGTGGTGTATGGGAGAAGAAAAGAAAAGATGACAACTTTTCTTTATTTTACTCAATTTGCTGATGTCATCAATACCTAACACTTTGACTACTTGATTTTTCTTGTCCCATGGCTGGCTATGCTTACTTTTGAGGGTCTAATTGCCTTTTAAAACCCCCAATTTAGGTTCTCTTTTTATTTGACACCCTTAAATATCACATTGGGATTTTTACACTTTATGCGATTTAGTCCTTTTTCGCAATTGGGCTCACGAACTTCAAAATTAACTTACCAAATTTTTCATGCACTAATATATTAATGCTAGAACATCAAAATAATAATAAAATAATCTCTTAGACTTCAAATTTGTGGTCCCAAAACCACTGTTTCGACTAGGCCCTAAACCGGGCTGTTACAGTTTGTACCCCTGTTAGCACTTCGGTGCCCCTGTATACACTTTGGTGTCCCTGTTTGCTCGTCAATGCCTCTGTTCACACTTTGGTGCCCCTGACTGCATGTATGTGCCCCTGTTTTGCATCTACAATGCCCCTGAAAATAGAGTAATGACTGAGTATGTGAACCGAGTACTAATTATTTAGACTAAATGATATGGATTGTTATACGAAATTGGTGTAGTTGTGACACCCTAACCTGTAACACCCCACACCCATGCCCTATGCCTAGATAGAATATGACGCATTACTAAACTTAAACACATGCATTTAAACATTTCTGAGCCACCAACACCTGATCAAATTTAAAACTTTTTTGAACTTTATTAAATCTCCTTAATATAGGCCTACGAGGCCTCAAACATTCATTAGAAGCCATTCAGAACCAACTCAGGTCCTTAAACTGACTTAATAAAAACAACCCTTGCAATAGGGCACACGTTCGTGTGGAAGGGTAACACGCCCGTGTGATCATTATAACATGGCCGTGTCGATGGCCCGTGTGACACACACGGCCTAAGCATCTAGGGACACACCCGTGTCCCATGCCCGTGTGAATTAAATTCTAAATTCAAACCTACAGGGGTTTTAACACGGCTTGACATACGCCCGTGTCCATTGCTCGTGTCCCTCACACAACCATGACACGCCCGTTTCTTAGCCGATGTCTAAAAATCTTAACATTCTGTTTCTGACGTCAGCATCCAATAAGGGGTACACGACCAAGGCACATGCCCATGGCCAGAGGCCATGTCCTCTACACGGTTGAGACACACGGCTGTGTCTCTACCCGTGTGTTTACTACCATGCATATTGACTTGCAAATTTTACATGCAGGGGACACACAGTCGAATAACACGCCTATGGGGCTGACCGTGTGTCACACGCGGCCTAGACACACGCCCGTGTGTCTACCCGTGTCGACAATATAAGGCTATCTACGAAGCCTTTGGCACCCTATAACACAATCTAACACCAACCAATGTATCAAAATCTAACTTAATATGATTTCTCAACCAAACAACCATAGCTAAGGCCTACATACATTTCATAAATTCAACCATGCCAACAATTTCACATTCATGAAAGACTAGCTTGCATTCATATAATGACTTTCAATATTAGTCATTTTCCATGGCCTTATACAAAATAAATCAAATATTAAATCTGGCCAACACCTTTGGCCAATTAACAGTGACACAAAACTCAAAATTCAAGGTCCTTTACATGCCATAATCAAAATAAAAGCTCTAACTATACCAAGTGCTTCGAATGATAGCGTGATCGATGCCTCCAACGTCCGTTGATCCTCGAGCTAATTAGGCAGCACTATAAGAAATTGGAAAGGAAAGGGAGTAAGCATAAAGCTTAGTAAGTTGCATGAAAATAAACAAAACTACTTATCATAAAGCAATATGCTCATAACCTTTTATAGTTTATTCATGAATACCATAAATAGACGAAAATACAACTTACTCATCACCATCCAATACAACTCATATAGCATACATTGAGCCCATATCTCATACATTTCAATTAGGTACATGTACCACTGATCACGTGATCGTAACTTTTCTCATTTCGATATAAATCATAAACATTTTGTTGAACCATTTGGAATACTACCGGATACTCAATAGCCCTAACATGGGTTATGATACCGATGCCATGTCCCAGACATGGTCTTACACTAGCTCTCATCTATTGGTGTCGATGCCATGTCCCAAACAGGTCTTACAATGACACACAACAAGCTGATGCCATATCCCAGACAAGTCTTACACTAGCATGTATCTCGCGAGGCCGATGTATGTCCCAGACATGTCTTATACTAGCTCTCGCCTCAATGCCGATGCATGTCCCAAACATGTCTTACACTGGCTTAAATATCTCAGGGCCGATGCATTTCCCAGACATGTCTTACACTGGCTCTCATACTGTAGCTTATGCATGTCCCAAACATGTCTTGCACTAGCACACAAATGACCCAAGTGTCATGGCATGAATATCCAAAGATTCCTATGGCTCAACTGAGAGTTCTACTATTTCAATTATCATCATGCTTAGGCATTTCCATAATCAAATAATTTATTCAATAAAAATTCATTCATTCATACATGATAACAATATAGTTGCATTATTTACACATAACTTACCTCGAGTTACAAAATGTAGGCGACTAGTCGGTTTTAGTCTACTTGCTTCGCCTTCCCTCTGTCTAAGTTTGGATTTTTTAATTCTTGATCTATAATTATAAAAATTCACAAATTTAATCATTTTATCAATCTAGGTACTCAACAATGTATAATGGGGCAAAATGACTATTTTGCCCCTAGACCCAGAACTTGATTTTTATCACATTTTCTCCTTAACCAAGCCTAACCGACCATTTATGACTCTTATGACAACCCCAAATTTCCAATATTTCACAACATTATTATCTATTTTACAAACTTTACAAAATGGTCCTATTAGGGCCTTCTTGAGAAGTCCCTTCACAAAAGTTGTTTATTTCACAACCATGATTCATTTTCTTCCATAAAATTTAGAAAACAATATGAACACACTCATGGTAAAACTCTAGACTTTCAACCATTTTGCAAAATGGTCCGCTCATTTGAAAGCTCATGCTACAAGGGTTTCAAAAATACAAAAATTATCAAGAAAAGTCATCAAAACCACTTAGTTGTAGGGAGATTAAGTGGCTGAAATTTTTCAAGCTTCCAAAACCCTCCTATGGCTGATATTTTCGATCAAAAAGAAAGGATAAATGAAAAAGATGAAGGCTAGGCTTTAGGGTATTATTTTATCACACATTAGGTCATCAATTACCTAACACTTTGACTATTTTATTTTCTTTGTCTTACGGCAGGCCAAGCCTCTCTAAAGGGTCTAATTGCCCTTTAAAGACCCCCAATTTAAGTTTCATGGCAATTTAACACCCTTAGCTATCAAATCAAGACTTTTGCACTATATGCGATTTAGTTATTTTTCGTAATTAAGCATGAAATCGCTAAAATTACTTCACCAATTTTTTCATTCACTAATATAAGCATGCTATAACTCTAAAATAATAATAAAATAATTTCTTTAACTTCAGATTGGTGGTCTCAAAACCACCATTTCAACTGAGCCCAAAATTGGGCTATTACATAACCCGTATCTGTCGCCAGAACAAGGTTACGAAGCATTACCGAAATATACAGATCAAGTAAACAGATATTTCATTTTATATAATATTCATGTCAGAAATCAAAAATAAAGTCCCTCATATGAACCTCCTCACGCATTAGAAATGAGTCGAGACTAAACCGGGTACTCAGAGAATTTTTCACAAAATTTCAAAAATTTTCCTAGGTGCAGGGGTCAGACGCCCGTGTCTCAGGCCGTGTAACTCTCTGACTTCTGTGTCACATGGCCAAGTCACACGCTCGTATGCTAGGCCGTGTGAAGGTGCAGGGTCACACGGCCAAGCCACACGCCCAAGCCATACGCCCATGTGCCAGGCTGTGTAAAAATACCTAGGCATTCTATTTTGAAATTTTAAAGATGCAGGGGACACACGGCCAGACCACACGCCCATATGCTAGGTCGTGTGTCACATACGACTAAGACACACGCTCGTGTCTCTACCTGTGTGGATGAAAATAGGCTATTTTCCAAGCTACATTTCTCACCCAACTTGTCTTCCACCTTCACCAACACTTAAACACATTCACAAACCATATCAAATCATTTAAAAACAAGTTCAAATCATGTCTTAAACATGACATAATATCACATACAACCAATGTATCCTTGGGTACCTCAGATGACAATTTATTATCTTGTTAATCTATCATTCATACTTACATATTTACCAAATGCATATATGCATGATCACATTCATTCTTCCAACATGATAGAGCCACTTATAAATATATCAAAATATGTCAAACACAAGTCATTCCAATGGCTAGTTTCATTCAAAACATTTACATGTCAATATTAGCCAATTAACCCATATATGCCATTATAACCATAATTAATTTATCCTATATATATACCGAAATGGGCCAATGGATAGTGTGAGTGATCTCTGTCAAGCTTCCAATCCAACGAGCTTCCGAATTACTATAGAACAAGAGAAAATAAAACAGAGTAAGCATGAAATGCTTAATAAGTTCGTATAACATGGTAATTAACTTACCACTCATTTAAATTCAAGATAAACATGCAAGGCACATTCAATCAATTTGTTCACGAGCCCTAACACATATCCTCATCACCCTTGTTAGTCGCATATTTCATATAAATATCAAGAAGCATGTATGGGCTCAACAATAATTAGATTTCCATGTACATATACTTTCTACATCATGTATTCATATAACATATACAAATCATATCCTTGTATTTCAAGTACATTTTCATAATAATTCATATCGAGTTTAGATTATTTCATGTCAAAACTTTTCCCATTAAATCATTTGAAATATCAATGTCACTCGGGTAGTATACTCAAGGCGTAGAAATTTATAATCATGGATGAACATATTCATCAAACAAATTCCAAGTTCATATATCAACATCTCATATTTCCATATATCATGTATCATCATTTTCATGTATTTCAGGTAGATACGTGTAATAATTTATTACGTGTTCATATTTTCTCATATCAAGATTTTGCTTGTTGAATCATTGAAAACCTCGATGGATACACATGTAGTACACTGGAAGTGTACAAATCAAAAATCCATCAATTCATATTCAGGGGTGCTCATTAAAGCACATGATCGGGAAATCCTCTCTCGAGCCATATAACAAGAAACTCACAAAGAGCCATTAATCAGGAAACTCACAAAGAGCCTATTAGGAAGCTTATCCGGGTTATATAACAGGAAGCTTACAAGAACCATAATCAGGAAATTCACAAAAAAATTTTAATCAGGAAGCTCACGAAAAGCCTTTAATCAGTAGCTCCGAATAGACATATATCGAAAAGTTCAAGCGAGCCATATCAGGATGTTCACAAAGAGCTGTGTATGTGTCTACAACATATGCAGGATCACAACCGATCATAAAACAGGACGCTCACAAAGAGCTGCAGTATATCCGCAACACATGCAGAATCAATACTGATCAGGATGGTTGCAGAAACCATGTAACGGGAAGCTCGAGAGGGCTTATAACAGGATGATCGTAGGAGCTATGGTTTGTTCGCAACACATGCAGGACTATAACCAATTCAGGAAATCTTGTATCGATCAAATTTCAATGTTCAAACGGAATTTAATATTTATCGGGCTTTGTTGAATATATAATCAATTTCATGTATATGGTATTTATACAATTTACATACACAAAATCCAATATAAGCATATAAATATACACAATTTAGTTACATGAGCTTAACTCGATAAATGATCGTGTACGTAAAATCTATTAATTCGACATTTCCTCTTTTCCTCGTTCTAACTCTAAATTTGGTCTATCCGAATCTATATGAATGAATTTAACATTAATTCATGTTCATTTCAATTCAATTAACATCTTAGGCAAAATTACCATTTTGCCCCTAAACTTTTAATTAATTACGATGTCGTCCCTAGGGTCGAAAAATGAAATTCATACAATTTAATCATTATTCCAAGCCTAGCTGATTTTTATATGTAAAATTTACAGCCCATGTATTTCATATTTTTCCATGAATTTTTACATCTTTTCAATTTAGTCCCTAAATCACATTTTCATCAAAATTCCCTTTACAAAAGTTGTTTATCTATCAACAACCTTTTATTTTCTATCAACAACCTTTTATTTATGATAAGCTTGGTTAAAAGAAGACAAAGGTATATGGTAGTCATATAATAGATGAATGGTGAAATTGAAATGCTTGATATATTATATGACTTGTTTGGGTTGGATTTATATGTGTATTACTTCACCTATTAACCTTGTGAAGTATGATGTATAGGAAAAGGAAATTTGGTCTATGATTAAATCGGTTTTCTCATGGTTGATTAATTCAATGCAATTTGTAAGTTTAAGTTCTTTTATATAAGTTTACTAAGATTAGTTGCTTATATAGTTGTATTCTTTGTTTTGTAGATCATCAAGAAGCAAACAGCTGGAATTTTTTTCGAAGCACGACCACACTAGCCATCGATCCACTTTGGTAGCTTTTGAATATATTGAAATGGCTATAAGTGGCATGTATAGTTCTGTGTGTTATTTTGGCATGATTTGAATATAATAATGTTTTAAGTGTTGTTTTGGTGATTGGTTTGTTTTTGAATGGTGCCAAGTTCATTTTTGTTTATAACTTTTGATGAAGACTTGTAAGTAATGTGTATTCAGATGAGATGATAGTAGTTATGCATACTCTCATGTAAGTAGAAAGAAGAAGGTTGTTTGATATGTTTGTGATATGGTCATTTGGTATGCATAAAGTATGCTAAGTGATGGAAATTATATTGTTGAATAGGTTCAAAGTTTATTGTAATTGTGGTACCTATTGTTGGTATATTGGTTAGAACATATAAATTGACTGATTTGGTATATTTTGAGCAAGTTTGGAATGAGTTTTGGTCTTATGAATACTTGTGGAAATGGTGTGTATTGATGTGTAAGTTTTGGCTTGACTTTAGCTTGTTTAAGAGGTTGGAAGCACACGACTTGGGACAAGGGTTGTCACACAACCGTGTGTCGCACACGGTCACGCCACACGACCATGTGTGTTCTATTTGTTTTGGTGTAGGTTTTACACTGTCTGAGACATGGGCTGAGACACAGCCGTGTGTCTCAAGTCAGTAGGTTACACGGGCTAGCACATGGCTTGCGAAATGGCCGTGTAAGCCAAGTTAGTGAGTCGCATAGTCTATGACACGAGCTGGGACATGGCCGTGTGTCCCTACTTCGAATGCTCACAGTCTAATCTGTGTCACACAGCCGTGTAACCCCTATTTTCCAAATTTTCAAGTTTTTCCTAAAATTTATGTTTTGATTCATTTTTATCCCTGACTACTTTCAAACTAATTTTTAGGGCCCCGTAAACCTAAATCAAGGTACATGTGAATATTTATTCTATAAATTGATATATGTTTATAAATTAATTGAATGTTTGTTTTGAATTAAGATAAATTATTTTGTTTGGTTCTGTAACACTCCAATCCTTAATCTGGCAATGGAAACGGGATATGGGGGTTACAATGAACCTTGTACCACAAACCTTAAACCCATAATCATAAACCTTAAACCTTAATTTTAAGCCATAAGCCTTAAACCCTAAACTTTACACCATGAATCATGAACCGCAAACCCAAACTCCTAAACCTTGATCTCTAAATCCAACCCTAAACCTGACCCCAAACATCGAATCTCAAACTCAAAACCCAAAACCTTGAACTAAAAAACACAAACCCCAAAGCTTAAATTTAAGCCATAAACCCCAAACTTTAAATCCTGCACCTTACAATGTAATTTTTTAATTTTTTTAAAATCGTCTAAAATGTTTAAAAATTAATGTAAAATATATTAAAAAATTTAAATTAAAGTAA
This sequence comes from Gossypium hirsutum, assembly GCF_007990345.1. Classification (NCBI taxonomy): domain Eukaryota; kingdom Viridiplantae; phylum Streptophyta; class Magnoliopsida; order Malvales; family Malvaceae; genus Gossypium; species Gossypium hirsutum. Next base: position 34,053,810 of record NC_053425.1, on the reverse strand, counting down.
TTTTTCTTTAAAAGATTGTTTTGAATTAAATTTTAAAAAGTTTACTAAAATGTTTTTCAACAAAACAATTTAATTTTGTATCAATTGTTTTAAAACTAAATAATTTTTAAAAACTTTAATGTAATTTAAAATTTAAAATTTAAAATTTATTTTTAAAAATTTTATTAAATCAGATTTGAAAGAACAATTTAATTTTGGTTTAAGTTGTTTTAAAACAGTTGTAAAAATAAACTAATTTGAAAAAACTTTTTTTAGTAAAGATCTTATCAATCTTTAGTAATGAAAGAACCCAAAAGAACAAATATTGGGCTGGAATAATTTGCATCAATAGGTTCAACCGTTACACACTACTTAAAAGCCCAATAGTTTAAAGAGTTATAAAAGCTAGACAAAGTAAATAAGATCAATGTTAATTAGGATAAGTAAAATTTGATTTGACTCGAAAAGATCGAAAAAAAAAGTTTAAATTTTGAATTATTCGAATCGTATAATATCAAAACCATCCACATGGTGGATGAATGGGCCCATATTCATTTCAGAAATGCAAAACGTTAAATCTCAACTTTAGCTAGTGAGTTTCTAATAATGAATTTTCATTGAAAACAAAAAACAAATGAGAATTTTTTAAATTAAAGAATCTTCTGGTTCTTTAATTGAATGTCCATATGAATTCTCAATTAATTTTCGTATCATTTATGATCCAAGATGGTCCAACTAGTCACGCCAAGTAGTAAACACATTTGTATTAGTAAATTTCTAGCATGTGTTTCAATTGTACTAAATTGTAACAAATTGATAATTTTATTATCATTCCTTTTAATTTGTATCCACATATAAGTACTATTGTAACATTTACTACTGGAAATGTCTAAATCAATGTGAAGTCTATGATGCCACCAAGTCAATAAATATAATTTCCAAATAATTGTATGTAATATTCACTTCAGGGAATATGATAAAATCTTCAAATGCCAAAAATCTATTAATAGCAAACTTGAGAGTGAATCTTATTTTCCATGTGTATAACGAGTACATAACCAATGACTTTTCATAAATAAGTTTTCTCTCTTACAAGTTTTCATCAGTAATATTTTACCACATAATTTTAATTTAGAACTTATTCTGAATACTGTAGAATTATACTTACAGTTTTTAAAAAATACTTGCAACTTTAGATGCATCCAACCGTAATAAGCTTTAGATAGAATTATCATATTCTATTGCTCATGAGTAGATCTTTTATAGTCAAATATTTTGTTTTCAACCCCTTTAATAGGGATGATGACAAAGGAATATCATAAATATTATAAATTAATAATTCAATCCCCTTTTTTTATTCATATGAAATATAATTTTTTTCTCATTTACAATCTCAATATGAGATCCATTACAAATAACTTTTAAAAGTAATGCATTAACCATCACAAATTTTGTACTTTTTAGATAGTGATATATTAGCTCTTTTGGAGCTTTCAACTAATTTTGTATTATTAAATACTGGAATAATATTTGTTTGTTTCAGTACCAAATAAGATAAATATTTTCTATCTGTAATGATAGAATTCATTACTACATTTTTATATTATTCCTCAAAGAATATTTATAGAAACAAAATATTTGGGCATATGCCACATACGTGGCTAATAATTTTTCATATCATATTGATAACATAAGTTATCTTTACCCTTGGAAAAGTTGTCTTGAAAACTCTCATTGTTCTCTTATTTATTATTATGTTCCCACTTTTAGTGGTCAATTAGTATATATATTATTTTCTTTATGTTTACATTCACTTTGGCGAATGCAACAAATCTAGTAGGACAGACTTATAAACATCTCAATAAATTCTTTATTTCATAATCACCATCGCAAACATGCGTGGATTTTAAATTAAAATCTATCTATTCATGTTGTCATGATTAGTCTCTAATTATAATAAATATGATATAATAAATAAATCATAGTAAAATATACCTGAAGATCTTTAACAACATCATCATCACTAGAAGGTATGAGATAGTTCGAAAATATTCTTGATTTTATATAGGTAACGGTATCAAATCTTTCACCATCCTTAAGAACAAAAAGTAAAATAAGTTAATCAAAATAATGATAACATATAATGAAAGAAGAATGAAAAATAATAATCTGATATGAAATATTAAATAAAATAAACTTCTTGTAAAAACTTTGCATTTTGCCGTCAAAGAAATTGAAAATTATGGAGGATAAACTTGATCGTCGATAAAAGGAACTATCACTTTGAGCAATATCGTGCTGATAATATGTTATAAAATAAAGAGAGATGGGGAGAATAAAGAATAAAGAAAATATAAAAGTAACAGAGAATGTACTTTATTGATCAAAAAGGGTGATTACAATGCTTCATCAGAATATCTATTTATAGGCATAAGAAGTATAAAAAAGATTTAATTCCAATAACTATTAGAATTTAAAGTATACTAAAACTTTATCTTGATCATGATAAACATCCATTTAATAATATATTCATAACAACTAATTCTTTTTTCCCTTTAAAAGATTTATTTTTTTTCTTTCCTTACAAGCTTATTCATTCAACTTGATCCAACTCTAGGAAATCTTAGAGAATTTATTAAAGCAATTTATTGTTTTTCTCTAAAATTCTTTTTGGAAAATTTAATAACACTCAATTCACTTCATATTGTTCATCTTCTATTTTGTTGATTCAATTTTTTTCCATCTTTTGATACGAAATGTTTTATTCAACGGCTATTTTAGGTTATGAGTTTTGTTATTTATGGCTTATTTTAATTATGTTATTTGTGTTACTTAAACGATGTGTTTCATCAGGTTGTTTTAATGAAACGTTGTGTAAAAGAGTTAGCATAACGGCCCGCTAAATACGGGTTGTACAACTGTTTAGGTTGTTTTTTGTCTTTCTTATATGCAACCAATGTTTTGGCTGCTACAATTATGAAAATATTCAGAAATTGGTTTCTTCTTTCCCTCTCAATTCTTCCTGTCTAATCTCCTTCTTTCTCTTCTATTTCTAGTTGAAAAAATACACCGTAAGAAAGGTATAAGAGCTAACGATTCTCCATGACCAGTGAAGGCCCAACCACTCGTCTTCAGAAAAAGATTTCACACATCCAGTAAGAAATGTCGCAGGTGCAGGCGGACCTTTCGCAACTTAACGGTAGAATGGATTAACTCTATAGAGAGATCCGAACAGATATGCAAGTTCTTTCTGAGAAGTATTTCAGCCAGGTGACTTCAACATCTGTTCTCAACCTTATCCATGACAAGGGTAAGGTAATAATGGGGGAAGCTCCACTGGGGTATTCGATCAAAGATGCTTGGGCAGATTTGGGACCAACAGGAGCGAATTCGAGGATGACAAGAGTTGATACATCACATTGGGGATTTCGAATTGACTGCCCACAATTTGATGATTCCAATTTTAGGAGTTGGTGGTCCAAGTTAGATCAGTATTTTGAAGCTGAGAACATCTTGGGTAATGCTCGAGTGAGGGTAGTGATGCTGAATCTGGATAGAAGAGAGTTAGAGTGGCATCACTTCTTTGCTCAAAGACATGGGGGATTACCGTCACTGACCTGGGATACCTATACTCGTGCCTTGAAAGAAAGATTTGGCACTAATTCGTTTCTAAATCCTATGTCAGTGCTAGTGGCACTGAAACAACAATGTGCCATTGACCAGTATCTTGATTCTTTTCTTAGTTTGCTGAATCAACATCATTTACCAGATGATTATGCTTTAGATATTTTTGTGAGCAACTTGAAAATAGAGATACGACAATACATTTTATTATTTAAACCTAAGATTTTAGTGGAGGGTTATTTGATGGCCAAGCAGGTGGAGGAGATTTTGGGCTACAATCAAAGGAAATTCTGGCCAAGTCAGATTGGGAGTCATACTAAAAGGGCTACTTTACCTCCCAACACTATCTTCTCCTACACGATCTTTTTTGGTTCCAAGGCTCACTCATGGGTCAAGTTCTATAGTAGTAGGAAATCAGAAAGGATCGACAAAATCCTTATCCCTGGTTGATATGGAAGATCGGAGAAAAAAAAGGGTTGTGTTTCTAGTGTACAGCCAAATACTCTCCAGGGCACAAGTGTGTCAAATCACAACTGTATTAGGTAATGCTCGAACCTTACCCTGATAGTGAGGATGATATTAGGAGCCCTCAAATTGATGAACTTACAGAGGAAACTGAACCACTGGATACACTTGACAAGGTTGACCGTGAAAAAGAAACAACCACACCACCTCTTCTTTCTCTACATGCTATACAAGGTTCACAAGGGCTTCACACGATGCGAGTGGCAACTACAGTTGGGGCTTCATCCGTAATCAGTTTGGTCTGCTCAGGAAGCACACATAATTTTGTGGATTCTCGATTCGCTAAGAAACTTAACTTGTACGTGGAACCGACTTGTAAATTGAAAGTGACTATCACTGATGAAAGATGTATGCTCAGACAAGGCATCTGCCGAGCTATTTCTTGGGAAACCCCAGGCTACTCTTTCAAGACTGATTTTTTGGTCCTTCTATTGAAGGGTTGCGATTTGGTGCTGAGAGTGTAGTGGTTGTTAACACTCGGGTCTATCAGCTGGAATTTTAGCTCTTTAACCATGTGGTTTCCTTACTAGGGAGATTTTTGCATACTACAGGGTATTCAACTTGATGCTATTTAGGTGATGAACGTGTTTCATCCTTCGAAATACTTTGCGATGGTTGAACAAGGATCATGCCCTATGTTGTTAACTCCAATAGCACAAGTCTCATTGAAAGCTCATCACCCTTCAACTAATGAAGAACTTCAACAACTTCTAAAGGAGTTTGGTGATGTCTTTCAAAAACCAACGAGCCTTCCTTCTCGACGATTATAGGATCATAGAATTCCTTTGCCTGATGAGAACCAAATGGTGAGAAACCTTATAGGTATCCCACGCTGAAAAAAAATTAAATGGAGAGACTAATTGATGATATGCTAAAAGCTGGGATTATTCGGGATAGCAATAGCCCCTTTGCTTTTCCCATTGTCATAATCAAGAAAAAAAAAGAGAGCTGGCGATTATGCATGGATTACCGATAATTAAATTAGCTTACAATAAAAGACAAATTTCCTATACTTGTTATTGAAGAATTAATTGATGAATTGGGGCATGCTTAATTTTTTTTCAAGCTTGATTTACGCTCCGGCTATCATCTGATTCGAATGTATGATGCTAATATCCACCAAACCGCTTTTCGTACCCATGAGGGCCATTACGAACTTTTGGTCATGCCTTTTGGCTTGACCAATGCCTCATCTACCTTTCAAGCTTTGATGAATTCAGTCTTTAAGCCTTACCTTAGGAAAATGATTTTATTTTTATTTTTTTTATATGATATCATGGTGTATTCTAAAAACTGGTCTGCTCATCTATCTCATCGCAGGGATGTTCTTCAACTGCTGAGGGAAAATAGATTATTTGCCAAAGCAAATGCCAATTTGGGACGACGAAGATAGAATATCTTGGTTACGTAATTTCAAAAGGATGTGTTGCCATGAATGTTGCTAAAATAGATAGTGTTTTACAATGGCCTACGCCTACATCAGTTAAAGAACTCAGGGGATTCTTAGGTCTATCCAGTTATTACAGGAGGTTTATTTGACTTTATGAAGTAATGACCAAGCCTTTGACAATATTACTCAAGAAGGACAAGGTATGGGAATGGTCAAAGGAAGCTGTCGAGGCATTCCAACAACTTAAACATGCAATTTGTCAAGCTCCAATCCTTTCTTTACCCGATTTCAAACTTGAATTTTATGTTGATACGGATGCTTGTGGACAAGGGGTAGGGACAGTGTTACAAAAACAAAGGAAACCTATAGCTTTCTTTAGCAAACCTT